>NC_143033.1:59861411-60039616 GCF_057628025.1 Oncorhynchus mykiss | reverse complement strand
CTAGAAAAAAATCTAGAAAAAAAATCTATAAAATAAATCTAGAAAAAAATCTAGAAAAAAAATCTATAAAATAAATCTAGAAAAAAATCTAGAAAAAAAATCTAGAAAAAAAATCTAGAAAAAAAATCTAGAAAAAAAATCTAGAAAAAAAATCTAGAAAAAAAATCTAGACAAAAAATCTAGAAAAAAAATCTTGAAAAAAATCTAGAAAAAAAATCTAGAAAAAAAATCTAGAAAAAAATCTAGAAAAAAATTCTTGAAAAAAAATCTAGAAAAAAATCTAGAAAAAAAATCTAGAAAAAAAATCTAGAAAAAAAATCTAGAAAAAAAATCTAGAAAAAAATCTAGAAATAAAATCTATAAAATAAATCTAGAAAAAAATCTAGAAAAAAAATCTACAAAAAAAATCTAGAAAAAAATCTAGAAAAAAAATCTAGAAAAAAAATCTAGAAAAAAAATCTAGAAAAAAAATATAGAAAAAAAATCTAGAAAAAAATCTAGAAAAAAAATCTAGAAAAAAAATCTAGAAAAAAATCTAGAAAAAAATCTAGAAAAAAAATCTAGAAAAAAAATCTAGAAAAAAAATCTAGAAAAAAATCTAGAAAAAAAATCTAGAAAAAAAATCTAGAAAAAAAATCTAGAAAAAAAATCTAGAAAAAAATCTAGAAAAAAAATCTATAAAATAAATCTAGAAAAAAATCTAGAAAAAAAATCTATAAAATAAATCTAGAAAAAAATCTAGAAAAAAAATCTAGAAAAAAAATCTAGAAAAAAAATCTAGACAAAAAATCTAGAAAAAAATCTAGAAAAAAATCTAGAAAAAAATTCTAGAAAAAAAATCTAGAAAAAAAATCTAGAAAAAAAATCTAGAAAAAAATCTAGAAAAAAAATCTAGAAAAAAAATCTAGAAAAAAAATCTAGAAAAAATATCTAGAAAAAAATCTAGAAAAAAAATCTATAAAATAAATCTAGAAAAAAATCTAGAAAAAAAATCTATAAAATAAATCTAGAAAAAAATCTAGAAAAAAAATCTATAAAATAAATCTAGAAAAAAAATCTAGAAAAAAAATCTAGACAAAAAATCTAGAAAAAAAATCTTGAAAAAAATCTAGAAAAAAAATCTAGAAAAAAATCTAGAAAAAAATTCTTGAAAAACAATCTAGAAAAAAATCTAGAAAAAAAATCTAGAAAAAAAATCTAGAAAAAAAATCTAGAAAACAAATCTAGAAAAAAATCTAGAAATAAAATCTATAAAATAAATCTAGAAAAAAATCTAGAAAAAAAATCTACAAAAAAAATCTAGAAAAAAATCTAGAAAAAAAATCTAGAAAAAAAATCTAGAAAAAAAATCTAGAAAAAAAATCTAGAAAAAAAATCTAGAAAAAAATCTAGAAAAAAAATCTAGAAAAATATCTAGAAAAAAAATCTAGACAAAAAATCTAGAAAAAAAATCTAGAAAAAAATCTAGAAAAAAAATCTTGAAAGAAATTCTTGAAAAAAAATCTAGAAAAAAAATCTAGAAAAAAAATCTAGAAAAAAAACTAGAAAAAAAATCTAGAAAAATATCTAGAAAAAAAATCTAGAAAAAAATCTAGAAAAAAAATCTAGAAAAAATCTAGAAAAAAATCTAGAAAAAAAATCTAGAAAAAAAATCTAGAAAAAAATCTAGAAAAAAAATCTAGAAAAAAAATCTTGAAAAAAATCTAGAAAAAAAATCTAGAAAAAAATCTAGAAAAAAAATCTAGAAAAAAAATCTAGAAAAAAAATCTAGAAAAAAATTCTAGAAAAAAAATCTAGAAAAAAATCTAGAAAAAAAATCTAGAAAAAAATCTAGAAAAAAAATCTAGAAAAAAAATCTAGAAAAAAATCTAGAAAAAAAATCTAGAAAAAAAATCTAGAAAAAAAATCTAGAAAAAAATCTAGAAAAAAAATCTATAAAATAAATCTAGAAAAAAATCTAGAAAAAAAATCTATAAAATAAATCTAGAAAAAAATCTAGAAAAAAAATCTATAAAATAAATCTAGAAAAAAATCTAGAAAAAAAATCTAGAAAAAAAATCTAGAAAAAAATCTAGAAAAAAAATCTATAAAATAAATCTAGAAAAAAATCTAGAAAAAAAATCTATAAAATAAATCTAGAAAAAAATCTAGAAAAAAAATCTATAAAATAAATCTAGAAAAAAATCTAGAAAAAAAATCTAGAAAAAAAATCTAGAAAAAAAATCTAGAAAAAAAATCTAGAAAAAAAATCTAGAAAAAAAATCTAGACAAAAAATCTAGAAAAAAAATCTTGAAAAAAATCTAGAAAAAAAATCTAGAAAAAAAATCTAGAAAAAAATCTAGAAAAAAATTCTTGAAAAAAAATCTAGAAAAAAATCTAGAAAAAAAATCTAGAAAAAAAATCTAGAAAAAAAATCTAGAAAAAAAATCTAGAAAAAAATCTAGAAATAAAATCTATAAAATAAATCTAGAAAAAATCTAGAAAAAAAATCTACAAAAAAAATCTAGAAAAAAATCTAGAAAAAAAATCTAGAAAAAAAATCTAGAAAAAAAATATAGAAAAAAAATCTAGAAAAAAAATCTAGAAAAAAATCTAGAAAAAAAATCTAGAAAAATATCTAGAAAAAAAATCTAGACAAAAAATCTAGAAAAAAAATCTAGAAAAAAATCTAGAAAAAAAATCTAGAAAAAAATTCTTGAAAATAAATCTAGAAAAAAAATCTAGAAAAAAAATCTAGAAAAAAAACTAGAAAAAAAATCTAGAAAAATATCTAGAAAAAAAATCTAGAAAAAAATCTAGAAAAAAAATCTAGAAAAAATCTAGAAAAAAATCTAGAAAAAAAATCTAGAAAAAAAATCTAGAAAAAAATCTAGAAAAAAAATCTAGAAAAAAAATCTTGAAAAAAATCTAGAAAAAAAATCTAGAAAAAAATCTAGAAAAAAAATCTAGAAAAAAAATCTAGAAAAAAAATCTAGAAAAAAATTCTAGAAAAAAAATCTAGAAAAAAATCTAGAAAAAAAATCTAGAAAAAAATCTAGAAAAAAAATCTAGAAAAAAAATCTAGAAAAAAATCTAGAAAAAAAATCTAGAAAAAAAATCTAGAAAAAAAATCTAGAAAAAAATCTAGAAAAAAAATCTATAAAATAAATCTAGAAAAAAATCTAGAAAAAAAATCTATAAAATAAATCTAGAAAAAAATATAGAAAAAAAATCTATAAAATAAATCTAGAAAAAAATCTAGAAAAAAAATCTAGAAAAAAAATCTAGACAAAAAATCTAGAAAAAAATCTAGAAAAAATCTAGAAAAAAATTCTAGAAAAAAAATCTAGAAAAAAAATCTAGAAAAAAATCTAGAAAAAAAATCTAGAAAAAAAATCTTGAAAAAAATCTAGAAAAAAAATCTAGAAAAAAATCTAGAAAAAAAATCTAGAAAAAAAATCTAGAAAAAAAATCTAGAAAAAAATTCTAGAAAAAAAATCTAGAAAAAAATCTAGAAAAAAAATCTAGAAAAAAAATCTATAAAATAAATCTAGAAAAAAATATAGAAAAAAAATCTATAAAATAAATCTAGAAAAAAATCTAGAAAAAAAATCTAGAAAAAAAATCTAGAAAAAAATCTAGAAAAAAAATCTATAAAATAAATCTAGAAAAAAATCTAGAAAAAAAATCTATAAAATAAATCTAGAAAAAAATCTAGAAAAAAAATCTATAAAATAAATCTAGAAAAAAATCTAGAAAAAAAATCTAGAAAAAAAATCTAGAAAAAAAATCTAGAAAAAAAATCTAGAAAAAAAATCTAGAAAAAAAATCTAGACAAAAAATCTAGAAAAAAAATCTTGAAAAAAATCTAGAAAAAAAATCTAGAAAAAAAATCTAGAAAAAAATCTAGAAAAAAATTCTTGAAAAAAAATCTAGAAAAAAATCTAGAAAAAAAATCTAGAAAAAAAATCTAGAAAAAAAATCTAGAAAAAAAATCTAGAAAAAAATCTAGAAAAAAAATCTAGACAAAACATCTAGAAAAAAAATCTATAAAATAAATCTAGAAAAAAATATAGAAAAAAAATCTATAAAATAAATCTAGAAAAAAATCTAGAAAAAAAATCTAGAAAAAAAATCTAGAAAAAAATCTAGAAAAAAAATCTATAAAATAAATCTAGAAAAAAATCTAGAAAAAAAATCTAGAAAAAAAATCTAGAAAAAAAATCTAGAAAAATATCTAGAAAAAAAATCTAGACAAAACATCTAGAAAAAAAATCTATAAAATAAATCTAGAAAAAAATATAGAAAAAAAATCTATAAAATAAATCTAGAAAAAAATCTAGAAAAAAAATCTAGAAAAAAAATCTAGAAAAAAATCTAGAAAAAAAATCTATAAAATAAATCTAGAAAAAAATCTAGAAAAAAAATCTATAAAATAAATCTAGAAAAAAATCTAGAAAAAAAATCTATAAAATAAATCTAGAAAAAAATCTAGAAAAAAAATCTAGAAAAAAAATCTAGAAAAAAAATCTAGAAAAAAAATCTAGAAAAAAAATCTAGAAAAAAAATCTAGACAAAAAATCTAGAAAAAAAATCTTGAAAAAAATCTAGAAAAAAAATCTAGAAAAAAAATCTAGAAAAAAATCTAGAAAAAAATTCTTGAAAAAAAATCTAGAAAAAAATCTAGAAAAAAAATCTAGAAAAAAAATCTAGAAAAAAAATCTAGAAAAAAAATCTAGAAAAAAATCTAGAAATAAAATCTATAAAATAAATCTAGAAAAAAATCTAGAAAAAAAATCTACAAAAAAAATCTAGAAAAAAATCTAGAAAAAAAATCTAGAAAAAAAATCTAGAAAAAAAATCTAGAAAAAAAATCTAGAAAAAAAATCTAGAAAAAAATCTAGAAAAAAAATCTAGAAAAATATCTAGAAAAAAAATCTAGACAAAACATCTAGAAAAAAAATCTAGAAAAAAATCTAGAAAAAAAATCTTGAAAAAAATTCTTGAAAAAAAATCTAGAAAAAAAATCTAGAAAAAAAATCTAGAAAAAAAACTAGAAAAAAAATCTAGGAAAAATATCTAGAAAAAAAATCTAGAAAAGAATCTAGAAAAAAAATCTAGAAAAAATCTAGAAAAAAATCTAGAAAAAAATCTAGAAAAAAAATCTAGAAAAAAAATCTAGAAAAAATCTAGAAAAAAATCTAGAAAAAAATCTAGAAAAAAAATCTAGAAAAAAAATCTAGAAAAAAATCTAGAAAAAAAATCTAGAAAAAAAATCTAGAAAAAAAATCTAGAAAAAAATCTAGAAAAAAAATCTATAAAATAAATCTAGAAAAAAATCTAGAAAAAAAATCTATAAAATAAATCTAGAAAAAAATATAGAAAAAAAATCTATAAAATAAATCTAGAAAAAAATCTAGAAAAAAAATCTAGAAAAAAAATCTAGAAAAAAATCTAGAAAAAAAATCTATAAAATAAATCTAGAAAAAAATCTAGAAAAAAAATCTATAAAATAAATCTAGAAAAAAATCTAGAAAAAAAATCTAGAAAAAAAATCTAGAAAAAAAATCTAGACAAAAAATCTAGAAAAAAATCTAGAAAAAATCTAGAAAAAAATTCTAGAAAAATATCTAGAAAAAAAATCTAGAAAAAAAATCTAGAAAAAAATCTAGAAAAAAAATCTAGAAAAAAAATCTAGAAAAAAAATCTAGAAAAAAAATCTAGAAAAAAAATCTAGAAAAAAATCTAGAAAAAAAATCTAGAAAAATATCTAGAAAAAAAATCTAGACAAAAAATCTAGAAAAAAAATCTAGAAAAAAATCTAGAAAAAAAATCTAGAAAAAAATTCTTGAAAATAAATCTAGAAAAAAAATCTAGAAAAAAAATCTAGAAAAAAAACTAGAAAAAAAATCTAGAAAAATATCTAGAAAAAAAATCTAGAAAAAAATCTAGAAAAAAAATCTAGAAAAAATCTAGAAAAAAATCTAGAAAAAAAATCTAGAAAAAAAATCTAGAAAAAAATCTAGAAAAAAAATCTAGAAAAAAAATCTTGAAAAAAATCTAGAAAAAAAATCTAGAAAAAAATCTAGAAAAAAAATCTAGAAAAAATCTAGAAAAAAATCTAGAAAAAAAATCTAGAAAAAAAATCTAGAAAAAAATCTAGAAAAAAAATCTAGAAAAAAAATCTTGAAAAAAATCTAGAAAAAAAATCTAGAAAAAAATCTAGAAAAAAAATCTAGAAAAAAAATCTAGAAAAAAAATCTAGAAAAAAATTCTAGAAAAAAAATCTAGAAAAAAATCTAGAAAAAAAATCTAGAAAAAAATCTAGAAAAAAAATCTAGAAAAAAAATCTAGAAAAAAATCTAGAAAAAAAATCTAGAAAAAAAATCTAGAAAAAAATCTAGAAAAAAAATCTAGAAAAAAAATCTTGAAAAAAATCTAGAAAAAAAATCTAGAAAAAAATCTAGAAAAAAAATCTAGAAAAAAAATCTAGAAAAAAAATCTAGAAAAAAATTCTAGAAAAAAAATCTAGAAAAAAATCTAGAAAAAAAATCTAGAAAAAAATCTAGAAAAAAAATCTAGAAAAAAAATCTAGAAAAAAATCTAGAAAAAAAATCTAGAAAAAAAATCTAGAAAAAAAATCTAGAAAAAAATCTAGAAAAAAAATCTATAAAATAAATCTAGAAAAAAATCTAGAAAAAAAATCTATAAAATAAATCTAGAAAAAAATATAGAAAAAAAATCTATAAAATAAATCTAGAAAAAAATCTAGAAAAAAAATCTAGAAAAAAAATCTAGACAAAAAATCTAGAAAAAAATCTAGAAAAAATCTAGAAAAAAATTCTAGAAAAAAAATCTAGAAAAAAAATCTAGAAAAAAATCTAGAAAAAAAATCTAGAAAAAAAATCTTGAAAAAAATCTAGAAAAAAAATCTAGAAAAAAATCTAGAAAAAAAATCTAGAAAAAAAATCTAGAAAAAAAATCTAGAAAAAAATTCTAGAAAAAAAATCTAGAAAAAAATCTAGAAAAAAAATCTAGAAAAAAATCTAGAAAAAAAATCTAGAAAAAAAATCTAGAAAAAAATCTAGAAAAAAAATCTAGAAAAAAAATCTAGAAAAAAAATCTAGAAAAAAATCTAGAAAAAAAATCTATAAAATAAATCTAGAAAAAAATCTAGAAAAAAAATCTATAAAATAAATCTAGAAAAAAATATAGAAAAAAAATCTATAAAATAAATCTAGAAAAAAATCTAGAAAAAAAATCTAGAAAAAAAATCTAGAAAAAAATCTAGAAAAAAAATCTATAAAATAAATCTAGAAAAAAATCTAGAAAAAAAATCTATAAAATAAATCTAGAAAAAAATCTAGAAAAAAAATCTATAAAATAAATCTAGAAAAAAATCTAGAAAAAAAATCTAGAAAAAAAATCTAGAAAAAAAATCTAGAAAAAAAATCTAGAAAAAAAATCTAGAAAAAAAATCTAGACAAAAAATCTAGAAAAAAAATCTTGAAAAAAATCTAGAAAAAAAATCTAGAAAAAAAATCTAGAAAAAAATCTAGAAAAAAATTCTTGAAAAAAAATCTAGAAAAAAATCTAGAAAAAAAATCTAGAAAAAAAATCTAGAAAAAAAATCTAGAAAAAAAATCTAGAAAAAAATCTAGAAATAAAATCTATAAAATAAATCTAGAAAAAAATCTAGAAAAAAAATCTACAAAAAAAATCTAGAAAAAAATCTAGAAAAAAAATCTAGAAAAAAAATCTAGAAAAAAAATCTAGAAAAAAAATCTAGAAAAAAAATATAGAAAAAAAATCTAGAAAAAAAATCTAGAAAAATATCTAGAAAAAAAATCTAGACAAAAAATCTAGAAAAAAAATCTTGAAAAAAATCTAGAAAAAAAATCTTGAAAAAAATTCTTGAAAAAAAATCTAGAAAAAAAATCTAGAAAAAAAATCTAGAAAAAAAACTAGAAAAAAAATCTAGAAAAATATCTAGAAAAAAAATCTAGAAAAGAATCTAGAAAAAAAATCTAGAAAAAATCTAGAAAAAAATCTAGAAAAAAAATCTAGAAAAAAAATCTAGAAAAAAATCTAGAAAAAAAATCTAGAAAAAAAATCTTGAAAAAAATCTAGAAAAAAAATCTAGAAAAAAATCTAGAAAAAAAATCTAGAAAAAAAATCTAGAAAAAAAATCTAGAAAAAAATTCTAGAAAAAAAATCTAGAAAAAAATCTAGAAAAAAAATCTAGAAAAAAATCTAGAAAAAAAATCTAGAAAAAAAATCTAGAAAAAAATCTAGAAAAAAAATCTAGAAAAAAAATCTAGAAAAAAAATCTAGAAAAAAATCTAGAAAAAAAATCTATAAAATAAATCTAGAAAAAAATCTAGAAAAAAAATCTATAAAATAAATCTAGAAAAAAATATAGAAAAAAAATCTATAAAATAAATCTAGAAAAAAATCTAGAAAAAAAATCTAGAAAAAAAATCTAGAAAAAAATCTAGAAAAAAAATCTATAAAATAAATCTAGAAAAAAATCTAGAAAAAAAATCTATAAAATAAATCTAGAAAAAAATCTAGAAAAAAAATCTAGAAAAAAAATCTAGAAAAAAAATCTAGACAAAAAATCTAGAAAAAAATCTAGAAAAAATCTAGAAAAAAATTCTAGAAAAATATCTAGAAAAAAAATCTAGAAAAAAAATCTAGAAAAAAATCTAGAAAAAAAATCTAGAAAAAAAATCTTGAAAAAAATCTAGAAAAAAAATCTAGAAAAAAATCTAGAAAAAAAATCTAGAAAAAAAATCTAGAAAAAAAATCTAGAAAAAAATTCTAGAAAAAAATCTAGAAAAAAATCTAGAAAAAAAATCTAGAAAAAAATCTAGAAAAAAAATCTAGAAAAAAAATCTAGAAAAAAATCTAGAAAAAAAATCTAGAAAAAAATCTAGAAAAAAAATCTAGAAAAAAAATCTAGAAAAAAAATCTAGAAAAAAAATCTAGAAAAAAATCTAGAAAAAAAATCTAGACAAAAAATCTAGAAAAAAAATCTTGAAAAAAATCTAGAAAAAAAATCTAGAAAAAAAATCTAGAAAAAAATCTAGAAAAAAATTCTTGAAAAAAAATCTAGAAAAAAATCTAGAAAAAAAATCTAGAAAAAAAATCTAGAAAAAAAATCTAGAAAAAAATTCTAGAAAAAAAATCTAGAAAAAAATCTAGAAAAAAAATCTAGAAAAAAATCTAGAAAAAAAATCTAGAAAAAAAATCTAGAAAAAAATCTAGAAAAAAAATCTAGAAAAAAAATCTAGAAAAAAAATCTAGAAAAAAATCTAGAAAAAAAATCTATAAAATAAATCTAGAAAAAAATCTAGAAAAAAAATCTATAAAATAAATCTAGAAAAAAATATAGAAAAAAAATCTATAAAATAAATCTAGAAAAAAATCTAGAAAAAAAATCTAGAAAAAAAATCTAGAAAAAAATCTAGAAAAAAAATCTATAAAATAAATCTAGAAAAAAATCTAGAAAAAAAATCTATAAAATAAATCTAGAAAAAAATCTAGAAAAAAAAGCTATAAAATAAATCTAGAAAAAAATCTAGAAAAAAAATCTAGAAAAAAAATCTAGAAAAAAAATCTAGAAAAAAAATCTAGAAAAAAAATCTAGAAAAAAAATCTAGAAAAAAAATCTAGAAAAAAAATCTAGAAAAAAAATCTAGACAAAAAATCTAGAAAAAAAATCTTGAAAAAAATCTAGAAAAAAAATCTAGAAAAAAAATCTAGAAAAAAATCTAGAAAAAAATTCTTGAAAAAAAATCTAGAAAAAAATCTAGAAAAAAAATCTAGAAAAAAAATCTAGAAAAAAAATCTAGAAAAAAAATCTAGAAAAAAATCTAGAAATAAAATCTAGAAAAAAAATCTAGAAAAAAATCTAGAAAAAAAATCTACAAAAAAAATCTAGAAAAAAATCTAGAAAAAAAATCTAGAAAAAAAATCTAGAAAAAAAATATAGAAAAAAAATCTAGAAAAAAAATCTAGAAAAAAATCTAGAAAAAAAATCTAGAAAAATATCTAGAAAAAAAATCTAGACAAAAAATCTAGAAAAAAAATCTAGAAAAAAAATCTAGAAAAAAAATCTAGAAAAAAAATCTAGAAAAAAAATCTAGAAAAAAAATCTAGAAAAAAAATCTAGAAAAAAAATCTAGAAAAAAAATCTAGAAAAAAAATCTAGACAAAAAATCTAGAAAAAAAATCTTGAAAAAAATCTAGAAAAAAAATCTAGAAAAAAAATCTAGAAAAAAATCTAGAAAAAAATTCTTGAAAAAAAATCTAGAAAAAAATCTAGAAAAAAAATCTAGAAAAAAAATCTAGAAAAAAAATCTAGAAAAAAAATCTAGAAAAAAATCTAGAAATAAAATCTATAAAATAAATCTAGAAAAAAATCTAGAAAAAAAATCTACAAAAAAAATCTAGAAAAAAATCTAGAAAAAAAATCTAGAAAAAAAATCTAGAAAAAAAATCTAGAAAAAAAATCTAGAAAAAAATCTAGAAAAAAAATCTAGAAAAATATCTAGAAAAAAAATCTAGACAAAAAATCTAGAAAAAAAATCTAGAAAAAAATCTAGAAAAAAAATCTTGAAAAAAATTCTTGAAAAAAAATCTAGAAAAAAAATCTAGAAAAAAAATCTAGAAAAAAAACTAGAAAAAAAATCTAGAAAAATATCTAGAAAAAAAATCTAGAAAAAAATCTAGAAAAAAAATCTAGAAAAAATCTAGAAAAAAATCTAGAAAAAAAATCTAGAAAAAAAATCTAGAAAAAAATCTAGAAAAAAAATCTAGAAAAAAAATCTTGAAAAAAATCTAGAAAAAAAATCTAGAAAAAAAATCTAGAAAAAAAATCTAGAAAAAAATCTAGAAAAAAAATCTATAAAATAAATCTAGAAAAAAATCTAGAAAAAAAATCTATAAAATAAATCTAGAAAAAAATATAGAAAAAAAATCTATAAAATAAATCTAGAAAAAAATCTAGAAAAAAAATCTAGAAAAAAAATCTAGAAAAAAATCTAGAAAAAAAATCTAGAAAAAAAATCTAGAAAAAAAATATAGAAAAAAAATCTAGAAAAAAAATCTAGAAAAAAATCTAGAAAAAAAATCTAGAAAAATATCTAGAAAAAAAATCTAGACAAAAAATCTAGAAAAAAAATCTAGAAAAAAAATCTAGAAAAAAAATCTAGAAAAAAAATCTAGAAAAAAAATCTAGAAAAAAAATCTAGAAAAAAAATCTAGAAAAAAAATCTAGAAAAAAAATCTAGAAAAAAAATCTAGACAAAAAATCTAGAAAAAAAATCTTGAAAAAAATCTAGAAAAAAAATCTAGAAAAAAAATCTAGAAAAAAATCTAGAAAAAAATTCTTGAAAAAAAATCTAGAAAAAAATCTAGAAAAAAAATCTAGAAAAAAAATCTAGAAAAAAAATCTAGAAAAAAAATCTAGAAAAAAATCTAGAAATAAAATCTATAAAATAAATCTAGAAAAAAATCTAGAAAAAAAATCTACAAAAAAAATCTAGAAAAAAATCTAGAAAAAAAATCTAGAAAAAAAATCTAGAAAAAAAATCTAGAAAAAAAATCTAGAAAAAAAATCTAGAAAAAAATCTAGAAAAAAAATCTAGAAAAATATCTAGAAAAAAAATCTAGACAAAAAATCTAGAAAAAAAATCTAGAAAAAAATCTAGAAAAAAAATCTTGAAAAAAATTCTTGAAAAAAAATCTAGAAAAAAAATCTAGAAAAAAAATCTAGAAAAAAAACTAGAAAAAAAATCTAGAAAAATATCTAGAAAAAAAATCTAGAAAAAAATCTAGAAAAAAAATCTAGAAAAAATCTAGAAAAAAATCTAGAAAAAAAATCTAGAAAAAAAATCTAGAAAAAAATCTAGAAAAAAAATCTAGAAAAAAAATCTTGAAAAAAATCTAGAAAAAAAATCTAGAAAAAAAATCTAGAAAAAAAATCTAGAAAAAAATCTAGAAAAAAAATCTATAAAATAAATCTAGAAAAAAATCTAGAAAAAAAATCTATAAAATAAATCTAGAAAAAAATATAGAAAAAAAATCTATAAAATAAATCTAGAAAAAAATCTAGAAAAAAAATCTAGAAAAAAAATCTAGAAAAAAATCTAGAAAAAAAATCTATAAAATAAATCTAGAAAAAAATCTAGAAAAAAAATCTATAAAATAAATCTAGAAAAAAATCTAGAAAAAAAATCTTGAAAAAAATCTAGAAAAAAAATCTAGAAAAAAAATCTAGAAAAAAATCTAGAAAAAAATTCTTGAAAAAAAATCTAGAAAAAAATCTAGAAAAAAAATCTAGAAAAAAAATCTAGAAAAAAAATCTAGAAAAAAAATCTAGAAAAAAATCTAGAAATAAAATCTATAAAATAAATCTAGAAAAAAATCTAGAAAAAAAATCTACAAAAAAAATCTAGAAAAAAATCTAGAAAAAAAATCTAGAAAAAAAATCTAGAAAAAAAATATAGAAAAAAAATCTAGAAAAAAAATCTAGAAAAAAATCTAGAAAAAAAATCTAGAAAAATATCTAGAAAAAAAATCTAGACAAAAAATCTAGAAAAAAAATCTAGAAAAAAATCTAGAAAAAAAATCTTGAAAAAAATTCTTGAAAAAAAATCTAGAAAAAAAATCTAGAAAAAAAATCTAGAAAAAAAACTAGAAAAAAAATCTAGAAAAATATCTAGAAAAAAAATCTAGAAAAAAATCTAGAAAAAAAATCTAGAAAAAATCTAGAAAAAAATCTAGAAAAAAAATCTAGAAAAAAAATCTAGAAAAAAATCTAGAAAAAAAATCTAGAAAAAAAATCTTGAAAAAAATCTAGAAAAAAAATCTAGAAAAAAATCTAGAAAAAAAATCTAGAAAAAAAATCTAGAAAAAAATCTAGAAAAAAAATCTATAAAATAAATCTAGAAAAAAATCTAGAAAAAAAATCTATAAAATAAATCTAGAAAAAAATCTAGAAAAAAAATCTAGAAAAAAAATCTAGAAAAAAAATCTAGACAAAAAATCTAGAAAAAAATCTAGAAAAAATCTAGAAAAAAATTCTAGAAAAATATCTAGAAAAAAAATCTAGAAAAAAAATCTAGAAAAAAATCTAGAAAAAAAATCTAGAAAAAAAATCTTGAAAAAAATCTAGAAAAAAAATCTAGAAAAAAATCTAGAAAAAAAATCTAGAAAAAAAATCTAGAAAAAAAATCTAGAAAAAAATTCTAGAAAAAAAATCTAGAAAAAAATCTAGAAAAAAAATCTAGAAAAAAATCTAGAAAAAAAATCTAGAAAAAAAATCTAGAAAAAAATCTAGAAAAAAAATCTAGAAAAAAATCTAGAAAAAAATTCTTGAAAAAAAATCTAGAAAAAAATCTAGAAAAAAAATCTAGAAAAAAAATCTAGAAAAAAAATCTAGAAAAAAAATCTAGAAAAAAATCTAGAAATAAAATCTATAAAATAAATCTAGAAAAAAATCTAGAAAAAAAATCTACAAAAAAAATCTAGAAAAAAATCTAGAAAAAAAATCTAGAAAAAAAATCTAGAAAAAAAATATAGAAAAAAAATCTAGAAAAAAAATCTAGAAAAAAATCTAGAAAAAAAATCTAGAAAAATATCTAGAAAAAAAATCTAGACAAAAAATCTAGAAAAAAAATCTAGAAAAAAATCTAGAAAAAAAATCTTGAAAAAAATTCTTGAAAAAAAATCTAGAAAAAAAATCTAGAAAAAAAATCTAGAAAAAAAACTAGAAAAAAAATCTAGAAAAATATCTAGAAAAAAAATCTAGAAAAAAATCTAGAAAAAAAATCTAGAAAAAATCTAGAAAAAAATCTAGAAAAAAAATCTAGAAAAAAAATCTAGAAAAAAAATCTAGAAAAAAATCTAGAAAAAAATTCTTGAAAAAAAATCTAGAAAAAAATCTAGAAAAAAAATCTAGAAAAAAAATCTAGAAAAAAAATCTAGAAAAAAAATCTAGAAAAAAATCTAGAAATAAAATCTATAAAATAAATCTAGAAAAAAATCTAGAAAAAAAATCTACAAAAAAAATCTAGAAAAAAATCTAGAAAAAAAATCTAGAAAAAAAATCTAGAAAAAAAATATAGAAAAAAAATCTAGAAAAAAAATCTAGAAAAAAATCTAGAAAAAAAATCTAGAAAAATATCTAGAAAAAAAATCTAGACAAAAAATCTAGAAAAAAAATCTAGAAAAAAATCTAGAAAAAAAATCTTGAAAAAAATTCTTGAAAAAAAATCTAGAAAAAAAATCTAGAAAAAAAATCTAGAAAAAAAACTAGAAAAAAAATCTAGAAAAATATCTAGAAAAAAAATCTAGAAAAAAATCTAGAAAAAAAATCTAGAAAAAATCTAGAAAAAAATCTAGAAAAAAAATCTAGAAAAAAAATCTAGAAAAAAATCTAGAAAAAAAATCTAGAAAAAAAATCTTGAAAAAAATCTAGAAAAAAAATCTAGAAAAAAATCTAGAAAAAAAATCTAGAAAAAAAATCTAGAAAAAAATCTAGAAAAAAAATCTATAAAATAAATCTAGAAAAAAATCTAGAAAAAAAATCTATAAAATAAATCTAGAAAAAAATCTAGAAAAAAAATCTAGAAAAAAAATCTAGAAAAAAAATCTAGACAAAAAATCTAGAAAAAAATCTAGAAAAAATCTAGAAAAAAATTCTAGAAAAATATCTAGAAAAAAAATCTAGAAAAAAAATCTAGAAAAAAATCTAGAAAAAAAATCTAGAAAAAAAATCTTGAAAAAAATCTAGAAAAAAAATCTAGAAAAAAATCTAGAAAAAAAATCTAGAAAAAAAATCTAGAAAAAAAATCTAGAAAAAAATTCTAGAAAAAAAATCTAGAAAAAAATCTAGAAAAAAAATCTAGAAAAAAATCTAGAAAAAAAATCTAGAAAAAAAATCTAGAAAAAAATCTAGAAAAAAAATCTAGAAAAAAATCTAGAAAAAAAATCTAGAAAAAAAATCTAGAAAAAAAATCTAGAAAAAAAATCTAGAAAAAAATCTAGAAAAAAAATCTAGACAAAAAATCTAGAAAAAAAATCTTGAAAAAAATCTAGAAAAAAAATCTAGAAAAAAAATCTAGAAAAAAATCTAGAAAAAAATTCTTGAAAAAAAATCTAGAAAAAAATCTAGAAAAAAAATCTAGAAAAAAAATCTAGAAAAAAAATCTAGAAAAAAATTCTAGAAAAAAAATCTAGAAAAAAATCTAGAAAAAAAATCTAGAAAAAAATCTAGAAAAAAAATCTAGAAAAAAAATCTAGAAAAAAATCTAGAAAAAAAATCTAGAAAAAAAATCTAGAAAAAAAATCTAGAAAAAAATCTAGAAAAAAATCTATAAAATAAATCTAGAAAAAAATCTAGAAAAAAAATCTATAAAATAAATCTAGAAAAAAATATAGAAAAAAAATCTATAAAATAAATCTAGAAAAAAATCTAGAAAAAAAATCTAGAAAAAAAATCTAGAAAAAAATCTAGAAAAAAAATCTATAAAATAAATCTAGAAAAAAATCTAGAAAAAAAATCTATAAAATAAATCTAGAAAAAAATCTAGAAAAAAAATCTATAAAATAAATCTAGAAAAAAATCTAGAAAAAAAATCTAGAAAAAAAATCTAGAAAAAAAATCTAGAAAAAAAATCTAGAAAAAAAATCTAGAAAAAAAATCTAGAAAAAAAATCTAGAAAAAAAATCTAGAAAAAAAATCTAGAAAAAAAATCTAGAAAAAAAATCTAGACAAAAAATCTAGAAAAAAAATCTTGAAAAAAATCTAGAAAAAAAATCTAGAAAAAAAATCTAGAAAAAAATCTAGAAAAAAATTCTTGAAAAAAAATCTAGAAAAAAATCTAGAAAAAAAATCTAGAAAAAAAATCTAGAAAAAAAATCTAGAAAAAAAATCTAGAAAAAAATCTAGAAATAAAATCTATAAAATAAATCTAGAAAAAAATCTAGAAAAAAAATCTACAAAAAAAATCTAGAAAAAAATCTAGAAAAAAAATCTAGAAAAAAAATCTAGAAAAAAAATATAGAAAAAAAATCTAGAAAAAAAATCTAGAAAAAAATCTAGAAAAAAAATCTAGAAAAATATCTAGAAAAAAAATCTAGACAAAAAATCTAGAAAAAAAATCTAGAAAAAAAATCTAGAAAAAAAATCTAGAAAAAAAATCTAGAAAAAAAATCTAGAAAAAAAATCTAGAAAAAAAATCTAGAAAAAAAATCTAGAAAAAAAATCTAGAAAAAAAATCTAGAAAAAAAATCTAGAAAAAAAATCTAGACAAAAAATCTAGAAAAAAAATCTTGAAAAAAATCTAGAAAAAAAATCTAGAAAAAAAATCTAGAAAAAAATCTAGAAAAAAATTCTTGAAAAAAAATCTAGAAAAAAATCTAGAAAAAAAATCTAGAAAAAAAATCTAGAAAAAAAATCTAGAAAAAAAATCTAGAAAAAAATCTAGAAATAAAATCTATAAAATAAATCTAGAAAAAAATCTAGAAAAAAAATCTACAAAAAAAATCTAGAAAAAAATCTAGAAAAAAAATCTAGAAAAAAAATATAGAAAAAAAATATAGAAAAAAAATCTAGAAAAAAAATCTAGAAAAAAATCTAGAAAAAAAATCTAGAAAAATATCTAGAAAAAAAATCTAGACAAAAAATCTAGAAAAAAAATCTAGAAAAAAATCTAGAAAAAAAATCTAGAAAAAAATTCTTGAAAAAAAATCTAGAAAAAAAATCTAGAAAAAAAATCTAGAAAAAAAACTAGAAAAAAAATCTAGAAAAATATCTAGAAAAAAAATCTAGAAAAAAATCTAGAAAAAAAATCTAGAAAAAATCTAGAAAAAAATCTAGAAAAAAAATCTAGAAAAAAAATCTAGAAAAAAATCTAGAAAAAAAATCTAGAAAAAAAATCTTGAAAAAAATCTAGAAAAAAAATCTAGAAAAAAATCTAGAAAAAAAATCTAGAAAAAAAATCTAGAAAAAAAATCTAGAAAAAAAATCTAGAAAAAAATCTAGAAAAAAAATCTAGAAAAAAAATCTAGAAAAAAATCTAGAAAAAAAATCTAGAAAAAAAATCTAGAAAAAAAATCTAGAAAAAAATCTAGAAAAAAAATCTATAAAATAAATCTAGAAAAAAATCTAGAAAAAAAATCTAGAAAAAAAATCTAGAAAAAAATCTAGAAAAAAAATCTAGAAAAAAAATCTAGAAAAAAAATCTAGAAAAAAAATCTAGAAAAAAATCTAGAAATAAAATCTATAAAATAAATCTAGAAAAAAATCTAGAAAAAAAATCTACAAAAAAAATCTAGAAAAAAATCTAGAAAAAAAATCTAGAAAAAAAATCTAGAAAAAAAATATAGAAAAAAAATCTAGAAAAAAAATCTAGAAAAAAATCTAGAAAAAAAATCTAGAAAAATATCTAGAAAAAAAATCTAGACAAAAAATCTAGAAAAAAAATCTAGAAAAAAATCTAGAAAAAAAATCTAGAAAAAAATTCTTGAAAATAAATCTAGAAAAAAAATCTAGAAAAAAAATCTAGAAAAAAAACTAGAAAAAAAATCTAGAAAAATATCTAGAAAAAAAATCTTGAAAAAAATCTAGAAAAAAAATCTAGAAAAAAAATCTAGAAAAAAATCTAGAAAAAAATTCTTGAAAAAAAATCTAGAAAAAAATCTAGAAAAAAAATCTAGAAAAAAAATCTAGAAAAAAAATCTAGAAAAAAAATCTAGAAAAAAATCTAGAAATAAAATCTATAAAATAAATCTAGAAAAAAATCTAGAAAAAAAATCTACAAAAAAAATCTAGAAAAAAATCTAGAAAAAAAATCTAGAAAAAAAATCTAGAAAAAAAATATAGAAAAAAAATCTAGAAAAAAAATCTAGAAAAAAATCTAGAAAAAAAATCTAGAAAAATATCTAGAAAAAAAATCTAGACAAAAAATCTAGAAAAAAAATCTAGAAAAAAATCTAGAAAAAAAATCTTGAAAAAAATTCTTGAAAAAAAATCTAGAAAAAAAATCTAGAAAAAAAATCTAGAAAAAAATCTAGAAAAAAAATCTAGAAAAAAAATCTTGAAAAAAATCTAGAAAAAAAATCTAGAAAAAAATCTAGAAAAAAAATCTAGAAAAAAAATCTAGAAAAAAAATCTAGAAAAAAAATCTAGAAAAAAATCTAGAAAAAAAATCTAGAAAAAAAATCTAGAAAAAAATCTAGAAAAAAAATCTAGAAAAAAAATCTAGAAAAAAAATCTAGAAAAAAATCTAGAAAAAAAATCTATAAAATAAATCTAGAAAAAAATCTAGAAAAAAAATCTATAAAATAAATCTAGAAAAAAATATAGAAAAAAAATCTATAAAATAAATCTAGAAAAAAATCTAGAAAAAAAATCTAGAAAAAAAATCTAGAAAAAAATCTAGAAAAAAAATCTATAAAATAAATCTAGAAAAAAATCTAGAAAAAAAATCTATAAAATAAATCTAGAAAAAAATCTAGAAAAAAAATCTTGAAAAAAATCTAGAAAAAAAATCTAGAAAAAAAATCTAGAAAAAAATCTAGAAAAAAATTCTTGAAAAAAAATCTAGAAAAAAATCTAGAAAAAAAATCTAGAAAAAAAATCTAGAAAAAAAATCTAGAAAAAAAATCTAGAAAAAAATCTAGAAATAAAATCTATAAAATAAATCTAGAAAAAAATCTAGAAAAAAAATCTACAAAAAAAATCTAGAAAAAAATCTAGAAAAAAAATCTAGAAAAAAAATCTAGAAAAAAAATATAGAAAAAAAATCTAGAAAAAAAATCTAGAAAAAAATCTAGAAAAAAAATCTAGAAAAATATCTAGAAAAAAAATCTAGACAAAAAATCTAGAAAAAAAATCTAGAAAAAAATCTAGAAAAAAAATCTTGAAAAAAATTCTTGAAAAAAAATCTAGAAAAAAAATCTAGAAAAAAAATCTAGAAAAAAAACTAGAAAAAAAATCTAGAAAAATATCTAGAAAAAAAATCTAGAAAAAAATCTAGAAAAAAAATCTAGAAAAAATCTAGAAAAAAATCTAGAAAAAAAATCTAGAAAAAAAATCTAGAAAAAAATCTAGAAAAAAAATCTAGAAAAAAAATCTTGAAAAAAATCTAGAAAAAAAATCTAGAAAAAAATCTAGAAAAAAAATCTAGAAAAAAAATCTAGAAAAAAAATCTAGAAAAAAATTCTAGAAAAAAAATCTAGAAAAAAATCTAGAAAAAAAATCTAGAAAAAAATCTAGAAAAAAAATCTAGAAAAAAAATCTAGAAAAAAATCTAGAAAAAAAATCTAGAAAAAAAATCTAGAAAAAAAATCTAGAAAAAAATCTAGAAAAAAAATCTATAAAATAAATCTAGAAAAAAATCTAGAAAAAAAATCTATAAAATAAATCTAGAAAAAAATATAGAAAAAAAATCTATAAAATAAATCTAGAAAAAAATCTAGAAAAAAAATCTAGAAAAAAAATCTATAAAAAAATCTAGAAAAAAAATCTATAAAATAAATCTAGAAAAAAATCTAGAAAAAAAATCTATAAAATAAATCTAGAAAAAAATCTAGAAAAAAAATCTAGAAAAAAAATCTAGAAAAAAAATCTAGACAAAAAATCTAGAAAAAAATCTAGAAAAAATCTAGAAAAAAATTCTAGAAAAATATCTAGAAAAAAAATCTAGAAAAAAAATCTAGAAAAAAATCTAGAAAAAAAATCTAGAAAAAAAATCTTGAAAAAAATCTAGAAAAAAAATCTAGAAAAAAATCTAGAAAAAAAATCTAGAAAAAAAATCTAGAAAAAAAATCTAGAAAAAAATTCTAGAAAAAAAATCTAGAAAAAAATCTAGAAAAAAAATCTAGAAAAAAATCTAGAAAAAAAATCTAGAAAAAAAATCTAGAAAAAAATCTAGAAAAAAAATCTAGAAAAAAAATCTAGAAAAAAAATCTAGAAAAAAAATCTAGAAAAAAATCTAGAAAAAAAATCTAGACAAAAAATCTAGAAAAAAAATCTTGAAAAAAATCTAGAAAAAAAATCTAGAAAAAAAATCTAGAAAAAAATCTAGAAAAAAATTCTTGAAAAAAAATCTAGAAAAAAATCTAGAAAAAAAATCTAGAAAAAAAATCTAGAAAAAAAATCTAGAAAAAAAATCTAGAAAAAAATCTAGAAATAAAATCTATAAAATAAATCTAGAAAAAAATCTAGAAAAAAAATCTACAAAAAAAATCTAGAAAAAAATCTAGAAAAAAAATCTAGAAAAAAAATCTAGAAAAAAAATCTAGAAAAAAAATATAGAAAAAAAATATAGAAAAAAATCTAGAAAAAAAATCTAGAAAAATATCTAGAAAAAAAATCTAGAAAAAAATCTAGAAAAAAAATCTATAAAATAAATCTAGAAAAAAATCTAGAAAAAAAATCTATAAAATAAATATAGAAAAAAATCTAGAAAAAAAATCTATAAAATAAATCTAGAAAAAAATCTAGAAAAAAAATCTAGAAAAAAAATCTAGAAAAAAATCTAGAAAAAAATCTAGAAAAAAAATCTAGAAAAAAAATCTAGAAAAAAATCTAGAAAAAAATCTAGAAAAAAAATCTAGAAAAAAAATCTAGAAAAAAAATCTAGAAAAAAATCTAGAAAAAAAATCTAGAAAAAAAATCTAGAAAAAAAATCTAGAAAAAAAATCTAGAAAAAAATCTAGAAAAAAAATCTATAAAATAAATCTAGAAAAAAATCTAGAAAAAAAATCTATAAAATAAATCTAGAAAAAAATCTAGAAAAAAAATCTATAAAATAAATCTAGAAAAAAATCTAGAAAAAAAATCTAGAAAAAAAATCTAGAAAAAAAATCTAGAAAAAAAATCTAGAAAAAAAATCTAGAAAAAAAATCTAGACAAAAAATCTAGAAAAAAAATCTTGAAAAAAATCTAGAAAAAAAATCTAGAAAAAAAATCTAGAAAAAAATCTAGAAAAAAATTCTTGAAAAAAAATCTAGAAAAAAATCTAGAAAAAAAATCTAGAAAAAAAATCTAGAAAAAAATCTAGAAAAAAAATCTACAAAAAAAATCTAGAAAAAAATCTAGAAAAAAAATCTAGAAAAAAAATCTAGAAAAAAAATCTAGAAAAAAAATCTAGAAAAAAAATCTAGAAAAAAATCTAGAAAAAAAATCTAGAAAAATATCTAGAAAAAAAATCTAGACAAAAAATCTAGAAAAAAAATCTAGAAAAAAATCTAGAAAAAAAATCTTGAAAAAAATTCTTGAAAAAAAATCTAGAAAAAAAATCTAGAAAAAAAATCTAGAAAAAAAACTAGAAAAAAAATCTAGAAAAATATCTAGAAAAAAAATCTAGAAAAAAATCTAGAAAAAAAATCTAGAAAAAATCTAGAAAAAAATCTAGAAAAAAAATCTAGAAAAAAAATCTAGAAAAAAATCTAGAAAAAAAATCTAGAAAAAAAATCTTGAAAAAAATCTAGAAAAAAAATCTAGAAAAAAATCTAGAAAAAAAATCTAGAAAAAAAATCTAGAAAAAAAATCTAGAAAAAAATTCTAGAAAAAAAATCTAGAAAAAAATCTAGAAAAAAAATCTAGAAAAAAATCTAGAAAAAAAATCTAGAAAAAAAATCTAGAAAAAAATCTAGAAAAAAATCTAGAAAAAAAATCTAGAAAAAAAATCTAGAAAAAAAATCTAGAAAAAAATCTAGAAAAAAAATCTAGAAAAAAAATCTAGAAAAAAAATCTAGAAAAAAAATCTAGAAAAAAATCTAGAAAAAAAATCTAGAAAATAAATCTAGAAAAAAATCTAGAAAAAAAATCTATAAAATAAATCTAGAAAAAAATCTAGAAAAAAAATCTATAAAATAAATCTAGAAAAAAATCTAGAAAAAAAATCTAGAAAAAAAATCTAGAAAAAAAATCTAGAAAAAAAACTAGAAAAAAAATCTAGACAAAAAATCTAGAAAAAAAATCTTGAAAAAAATCTAGAAAAAAAATCTAGAAAAAAAATCTAGAAAAAAATCTAGAAAAACATTCTTGAAAAAAAATCTAGAAAAAAATCTAGAAAAAAAATCTTGAAAAAAATCTAGAAAAAAAATCTAGAAAAAAAATCTAGAAAAAAATCTAGAAAAACATTCTTGAAAAAAAATCTAGAAAAAAATCTAGAAAAAAAATCTAGAAAAAAAATCTAGAAAAAAAATCTAGAAAAAAAATCTAGAAAAAAATCTAGAAATAAAATCTATAAAATAAATCTAGAAAAAAATCTAGAAAAAAAATCTAGAAAAAAAATCTAGAAAAAAATCTAGAAAAAAAATCTAGAAAAAAAATCTAGAAAAAAAATATAGAAAAAAAATATAGAAAAAAAATCTAGAAAAAAATCTAGAAAAAAAATCTAGAAAAATATCTAGAAAAAAAATCTAGACAAAAAATCTAGAAAAAAAATCTAGAAAAAAATCTAGAAAAAAAATCTTGAAAAAAATTCTTGAAAAAAAATCTAGAAAAAAAATCTAGAAAAAAAATCTAGAAAAAAAACTAGAAAAAAAATCTAGAAAAATATCTAGAAAAAAAATCTAGAAAAAAATCTAGAAAAAAAATCTAGAAAAAATCTAGAAAAAAATCTAGAAAAAAAATCTAGAAAAAAAATCTAGAAAAAAAATCTAGAAAAAAATCTAGAAAAAAAATCTATAAAATAAATCTAGAAAAAAATATAGAAAAAAAATCTATAAAATAAATCTAGAAAAAAATCTAGAAAAAAAATCTATAAAATAAATCTAGAAAAAAATCTAGAAAAAAAATCTAGAAAAAAAATCTAGAAAAAAATCTAGAAAAAAAATCTATAAAATAAATCTAGAAAAAAATCTAGAAAAAAAATCTATAAAATAAATCTAGAAAAAAATCTAGAAAAAAAATCTAGAAAAAAAATCTAGAAAAAAAATCTAGACAAAAAATCTAGAAAAAAAATCTTGAAAAAAATATAGAAAAAAAATCTAGAAAAAAAATCTAGAAAAAAATCTAGAAAAAAATTCTTGAAAAAAAATCTAGAAAAAAATCTAGAAAAAAAATCTAGAAAAAAAATCTAGAAAAAAAATCTAGAAAAAAAATCTAGAAAAAAATCTAGAAATAAAATCTATAAAATAAATCTAGAAAAAAATCTAGAAAAAAAATCTACAAAAAAAATCTAGAAAAAAATCTAGAAAAAAAATCTAGAAAAAAAATCTAGAAAAAAAATATAGAAAAAAAATATAGAAAAAAAATCTAGAAAAAAATCTAGAAAAAAAATCTAGAAAAATATCTAGAAAAAAAATCTAGACAAAAAATCTAGAAAAAAATCTAGAAAAAAAATCTAGAAAAAAAA
The DNA here is from genome assembly GCF_057628025.1 of Oncorhynchus mykiss. NCBI lineage: Eukaryota > Metazoa > Chordata > Actinopteri > Salmoniformes > Salmonidae > Oncorhynchus > Oncorhynchus mykiss. Next base: position 60,016,252 of record NC_143033.1, on the reverse strand, counting down.
TCTAGAAAAAAAATCTAGAAAAAAAATCTAGAAAAAAATCTAGAAATAAAATCTATAAAATAAATCTAGAAAAAAATCTAGAAAAAAAATCTACAAAAAAAATCTAGAAAAAAATCTAGAAAAAAAATCTAGAAAAAAAATATAGAAAAAAAATATAGAAAAAAAATCTAGAAAAAAAATCTAGAAAAAAATCTAGAAAAAAAATCTAGAAAAATATCTAGAAAAAAAATCTAGAAAAAAATCTAGAAAAAAAATCTATAAAATAAATCTAGAAAAAAATCTAGAAAAAAAATCTATAAAATAAATCTAGAAAAAAATATAGAAAAAAAATCTATAAAATAAATCTAGAAAAAAATCTAGAAAAAAAATCTAGAAAAAAAATCTAGAAAAAAATCTAGAAAAAAAATCTATAAAATAAATCTAGAAAAAAATCTAGAAAAAAAATCTATAAAATAAATCTAGAAAAAAATCTAGAAAAAAAATCTAGAAAAAAAATCTAGAAAAAAAATCTAGACAAAAAATCTAGAAAAAAATCTAGAAAAAAATCTAGAAAAAAATTCTAGAAAAATATCTAGAAAAAAAATCTAGAAAAAAAATCTAGAAAAAAATCTAGAAAAAAAATCTAGAAAAAAAATCTTGAAAAAAATCTAGAAAAAAAATCTAGAAAAAAATCTAGAAAAAAAATCTAGAAAAAAAATCTAGAAAAAAAATCTAGAAAAAAATTCTAGAAAAAAAATCTAGAAAAAAATCTAGAAAAAAAATCTAGAAAAAAATCTAGAAAAAAAATCTAGAAAAAAAATCTAGAAAAAAATCTAGAAAAAAAATCTAGAAAAAAAATCTAGAAAAAAAATCTAGAAAAAAAATCTAGAAAAAAATCTAGAAAAAAATCTAGAAAAAAAATCTAGAAAAAAAATCTAGAAAAAAAATCTAGAAAAAAATCTAGAAAAAAAATCTAGAAAAAAAATCTAGAAAAAAAATCTAGAAAAAAAATCTAGAAAAAAATCTAGAAAAAAAATCGATAAAATAAATCTAGAAAAAAATCTAGAAAAAAAATCTATAAAATAAATCTAGAAAAAAATCTAGAAAAAAAATCTATAAAATAAATCTAGAAAAAAATCTAGAAAAAAAATCTAGAAAAAAAATCTAGAAAAAAAATCTAGAAAAAAAATCTAGAAAAAAAATCTAGAAAAAAAATCTAGACAAAAAATCTAGAAAAAAAATCTTGAAAAAAATCTAGAAAAAAAATCTAGAAAAAAAATCTAGAAAAAAATCTAGAAAAAAATTCTTGAAAAAAAATCTAGAAAAAAATCTAGAAAAAAAATCTAGAAAAAAAATCTAGAAAAAAAATCTAGAAAAAAAATCTAGAAAAAAATCTAGAAATAAAATCTATAAAATAAATCTAGAAAAAAATCTAGAAAAAAAATCTACAAAAAAAATCTAGAAAAAAATCTAGAAAAAAAATCTAGAAAAAAAATCTAGAAAAAAAATATAGAAAAAAAATCTAGAAAAAAATCTAGAAAAAAAATCTAGAAAAATATCTAGAAAAAAAATCTAGACAAAAAATCTAGAAAAAAAATCTAGAAAAAAATCTAGAAAAAAAATCTTGAAAAAAATTCTTGAAAAAAAATCTAGAAAAAAAATCTAGAAAAAAAATCTAGAAAAAAAACTAGAAAAAAAATCTAGAAAAATATCTAGAAAAAAAATCTAGAAAAAAATCTAGAAAAAAAATCTAGAAAAAATCTAGAAAAAAATCTAGAAAAAAAATCTAGAAAAAAAATCTAGAAAAAAATCTAGAAAAAAAATCTAGAAAAAAATCTAGAAAAAAAATCTAGAAAAAAAATCTAGAAAAAAAATCTAGAAAAAAAATCTAGAAAAAAATCTAGAAAAAAAATCTATAAAATAAATCTAGAAAAAAATCTAGAAAAAAAATCTATAAAATAAATCTAGAAAAAAATCTAGAAAAAAAATCTATAAAATAAATCTAGAAAAAAATCTAGAAAAAAAATCTAGAAAAAAAATCTAGAAAAAAAATCTAGAAAAAAAATCTAGAAAAAAAATCTAGACAAAAAATCTAGAAAAAAAATCTTGAAAAAAATCTAGAAAAAAAATCTAGAAAAAAAATCTAGAAAAAAATCTAGAAAAAAATTCTTGAAAAAAAATCTAGAAAAAAATCTAGAAAAAAAATCTAGAAAAAAAATCTAGAAAAAAAATCTAGAAAAAAAATCTAGAAAAAAATCTAGAAATAAAATCTATAAAATAAATCTAGAAAAAAATCTAGAAAAAAAATCTACAAAAAAAATCTAGAAAAAAATCTAGAAAAAAAATCTAGAAAAAAAATCTAGAAAAAAAATATAGAAAAAAAATCTAGAAAAAAAATCTAGAAAAAAATCTAGAAAAAAAATCTAGAAAAATATCTAGAAAAAAAATCTAGACAAAAAATCTAGAAAAAAAATCTAGAAAAAAATCTAGAAAAAAAATCTTGAAAAAAATTCTTGAAAAAAAATCTAGAAAAAAAATCTAGAAAAAAAATCTAGAAAAAAAACTAGAAAAAAAATCTAGAAAAATATCTAGAAAAAAAATCTAGAAAAAAATCTAGAAAAAAAATCTAGAAAAAATCTAGAAAAAAATCTAGAAAAAAAATCTAGAAAAAAAATCTAGAAAAAAATCTAGAAAAAAAATCTAGAAAAAAAATCTTGAAAAAAATCTAGAAAAAAAATCTAGAAAAAAATCTAGAAAAAAAATCTAGAAAAAAAATCTAGAAAAAAAATCTAGAAAAAAATTCTAGAAAAAAAATCTAGAAAAAAATCTAGAAAAAAAATCTAGAAAAAAATCTAGAAAAAAAATCTAGAAAAAAAATCTAGAAAAAAATCTAGAAAAAAAATCTAGAAAAAAAATCTAGAAAAAAAATCTAGAAAAAAATCTAGAAAAAAAATCTATAAAATAAATCTAGAAAAAAATCTAGAAAAAAAATCTATAAAATAAATCTAGAAAAAAATATAGAAAAAAAATCTATAAAATAAATCTAGAAAAAAATCTAGAAAAAAAATCTAGAAAAAAAATCTAGAAAAAAATCTAGAAAAAAAATCTAGAAAAATATCTAGAAAAAAAATCTAGACAAAAAATCTAGAAAAAAAATCTAGAAAAAAATCTAGAAAAAAATCTAGAAAAAAATCTAGAAAAAAAATCTAGAAAAAAAATCTAGAAAAAAAATCTAGAAAACAAATCTAGAAAAAAATCTTGAAAAAAAATCTATAAAATAAATCTAGAAAAAAATCTAGAAAAAAAATCTAGAAAAAAAATCTAGAAAAAAATCTAGACAAAAAATCTAGAAAAAAAATCTTGAAAAAAATCTAGAAAAAAAATCTAGAAAAAAATCTAGAAAAAAATCTAGAAAAAAAATCTAGAAAAAAAATCTAGAAAAAAAATCTACAAAAAAAATCTAGAAAAAAATCTAGAAAAAAAATCTAGAAAAAAAATCTAGAAAAAAAATATAGAAAAAAAATATAGAAAAAAAATCTAGAAAAAAATCTAGAAAAAAAATCTAGAAAAATATCTAGAAAAAAAATCTAGACAAAAAATCTAGAAAAAAAATCTAGAAAAAAATCTAGAAAAAAAATCTTGAAAAAAATTCTTGAAAAAAAATCTAGAAAAAAAATCTAGAAAAAAAATCTAGAAAAAAAACTAGAAAAAAAATCTAGAAAAATATCTAGAAAAAAAATCTAGAAAAAAATCTAGAAAAAAAATCTAGAAAAAATCTAGAAAAAAATCTAGAAAAAAAATCTAGAAAAAAAATCTAGAAAAAAATCTAGAAAAAAAATCTAGAAAAAAAATCTTGAAAAAAATCTAGAAAAAAAATCTAGAAAAAAATCTAGAAAAAAATCTAGAAAAAAAATCTATAAAATAAATCTAGAAAAAAATCTAGAAAAAAAATCTATAAAATAAATCTAGAAAAAAATCTAGAAAAAAAATCTAGAAAAAAAATCTAGAAAAAAAATCTAGAAAAAAAATCTAGAAAAAAAATCTAGAAAAAAAATCTAGACAAAAAATCTAGAAAAAAAATCTTGAAAAAAATATAGAAAAAAAATCTAGAAAAAAAATCTAGAAAAAAATCTAGAAAAAAATTCTTGAAAAAAAATCTAGAAAAAAATCTAGAAAAAAAATCTAGAAAAAAAATCTAGAAAAAAAATCTAGAAAAAAAATCTAGAAAAAAATCTAGAAATAAAATCTATAAAATAAATCTAGAAAAAAATCTAGAAAAAAAATCTACAAAAAAAATCTAGAAAAAAATCTAGAAAAAAAATCTAGAAAAAAAATCTAGAAAAAAAATATAGAAAAAAATATAGAAAAAAAATCTAGAAAAAAATCTAGAAAAAAAATCTAGAAAAATATCTAGAAAAAAAATCTAGACAAAAAATCTAGAAAAAAATCTAGAAAAAAAATCTAGAAAAAAAATCTAGAAAAAAAATCTAGAAAAAAAATCTAGAAAAAAATCTAGAAATAAAATCTATGAAATAAATCTAGAAAAAAATCTAGAAAAAAAATCTACAAAAAAAATCTAGAAAAAAATCTAGAAAAAAAATCTAGAAAAAAAATCTAGAAAAAAAATATAGAAAAAAAATCTAGAAAAAAAATCTAGAAAAAAATCTAGAAAAAAAATCTAGAAAAATATCTAGAAAAAAAATCTAGAAAAAAATCTAGAAAAAAAATCTATAAAATAAATCTAGAAAAAAATCTAGAAAAAAAATCTATAAAATAAATCTAGAAAAAAATCTAGAAAAAAAATCTATAAAATAAATCTAGAAAAAAATCTAGAAAAAAAATCTAGAAAAAAAATCTAGAAAAAAAATCTAGAAAAAAAATCTAGAAAAAAAATCTAGAAAAAAAATCTAGACAAAAAATCTAGAAAAAAAATCTTGAAAAAAATCTAGAAAAAAAATCTAGAAAAAAAATCTAGAAAAAAATCTAGAAAAAAATTATTGAAAAAAAATCTAGAAAAAAATCTAGAAAAAAAATCTAGAAAAAAAATCTAGAAAAAAAATCTAGAAAAAAAATCTAGAAAAAAATCTAGAAATAAAATCTATAAAATAAATCTAGAAAAAAATCTAGAAAAAAAATCTACAAAAAAAATCTAGAAAAAAATCTAGAAAAAAAATCTAGAAAAAAAATCTAGAAAAAAAATATAGAAAAAAAATCTAGAAAAAAATCTAGAAAAAAAATCTAGAAAAATATCTAGAAAAAAAATCTAGACAAAAAATCTAGAAAAAAAATCTAGAAAAAAATCTAGAAAAAAAATCTTGAAAAAAATTCTTGAAAAAAAATCTAGAAAAAAAATCTAGAAAAAAAATCTAGAAAAAAAACTAGAAAAAAAATCTAGAAAAATATCTAGAAAAAAAATCTAGAAAAAAATCTAGAAAAAAAATCTAGAAAAAATCTAGAAAAAAATCTAGAAAAAAAATCTAGAAAAAAAATCTAGAAAAAAATCTAGAAAAAAAATCTAGAAAAAAATCTAGAAAAAAAATCTAGAAAAAAAATCTAGAAAAAAAATCTAGAAAAAAAATCTAGAAAAAAATCTAGAAAAAAAATCTATAAAATAAATCTAGAAAAAAATCTAGAAAAAAAATCTATAAAATAAATCTAGAAAAAAATCTAGAAAAAAAATCTATAAAATAAATCTAGAAAAAAATCTAGAAAAAAAATCTAGAAAAAAAATCTAGAAAAAAAATCTAGAAAAAAAATCTAGAAAAAAAATCTAGACAAAAAATCTAGAAAAAAAATCTTGAAAAAAATCTAGAAAAAAAATCTAGAAAAAAAATCTAGAAAAAAATCTAGAAAAAAATTCTTGAAAAAAAATCTAGAAAAAAATCTAGAAAAAAAATCTAGAAAAAAAATCTAGAAAAAAAATCTAGAAAAAAAATCTAGAAAAAAATCTAGAAATAAAATCTATAAAATAAATCTAGAAAAAAATCTAGAAAAAAAATCTACAAAAAAAATCTAGAAAAAAATCTAGAAAAAAAATCTAGAAAAAAAATCTAGAAAAAAAATATAGAAAAAAAATCTAGAAAAAAAATCTAGAAAAAAATCTAGAAAAAAAATCTAGAAAAATATCTAGAAAAAAAATCTAGACAAAAAATCTAGAAAAAAAATCTAGAAAAAAATCTAGAAAAAAAATCTTGAAAAAAATTCTTGAAAAAAAATCTAGAAAAAAAATCTAGAAAAAAAATCTAGAAAAAAAACTAGAAAAAAAATCTAGAAAAATATCTAGAAAAAAAATCTAGAAAAAAATCTAGAAAAAAAATCTAGAAAAAATCTAGAAAAAAATCTAGAAAAAAAATCTAGAAAAAAAATCTAGAAAAAAAATCTAGAAAAAAAATCTAGACAAAAAATCTAGAAAAAAAATCTTGAAAAAAATCTAGAAAAAAAATCTAGAAAAAAAATCTAGAAAAAAATCTAGAAAAAAATTCTTGAAAAAAAATCTAGAAAAAAATCTAGAAAAAAAATCTAGAAAAAAAATCTAGAAAAAAAATCTAGAAAAAAAATCTAGAAAAAAATCTAGAAATAAAATCTATAAAATAAATCTAGAAAAAAATCTAGAAAAAAAATCTACAAAAAAAATCTAGAAAAAAATCTAGAAAAAAAATCTAGAAAAAAAATCTAGAAAAAAAATATAGAAAAAAAATCTAGAAAAAAATCTAGAAAAAAAATCTAGAAAAATATCTAGAAAAAAAATCTAGACAAAAAATCTAGAAAAAAAATCTAGAAAAAAATCTAGAAAAAAAATCTTGAAAAAAATTCTTGAAAAAAAATCTAGAAAAAAAATCTAGAAAAAAAATCTAGAAAAAAAACTAGAAAAAAAATCTAGAAAAATATCTAGAAAAAAAATCTAGAAAAAAATCTAGAAAAAAAATCTAGAAAAAATCTAGAAAAAAATCTAGAAAAAAAATCTAGAAAAAAAATCTAGAAAAAAATCTAGAAAAAAAATCTAGAAAAAAATCTAGAAAAAAAATCTAGAAAAAAAATCTAGAAAAAAAATCTAGAAAAAAAATCTAGAAAAAAATCTAGAAAAAAAATCTATAAAATAAATCTAGAAAAAAATCTAGAAAAAAAATCTATAAAATAAATCTAGAAAAAAATCTAGAAAAAAAATCTATAAAATAAATCTAGAAAAAAATCTAGAAAAAAAATCTAGAAAAAAAATCTAGAAAAAAAATCTAGAAAAAAAATCTAGAAAAAAAATCTAGAAAAAAAATCTTGAAAAAAATCTAGAAAAAAAATCTAGAAAAAAAATCTAGAAAAAAATCTAGAAAAAAATTCTTGAAAAAAAATCTAGAAAAAAATCTAGAAAAAAAATCTAGAAAAAAAATCTAGAAAAAAAATCTAGAAAAAAAATCTAGAAAAAAATCTAGAAATAAAATCTATAAAATAAATCTAGAAAAAAATCTAGAAAAAAAATCTACAAAAAAAATCTAGAAAAAAATCTAGAAAAAAAATCTAGAAAAAAAATCTAGAAAAAAAATATAGAAAAAAAATCTAGAAAAAAAATCTAGAAAAAAATCTAGAAAAAAAATCTAGAAAAATATCTAGAAAAAAAATCTAGACAAAAAATCTAGAAAAAAAATCTAGAAAAAAATCTAGAAAAAAAATCTTGAAAAAAATTCTTGAAAAAAAATCTAGAAAAAAAATCTAGAAAAAAAATCTAGAAAAAAAACTAGAAAAAAAATCTAGAAAAATATCTAGAAAAAAAATCTAGAAAAAAATCTAGAAAAAAAATCTAGAAAAAATCTAGAAAAAAATCTAGAAAAAAAATCTAGAAAAAAAATCTAGAAAAAAATCTAGAAAAAAAATCTAGAAAAAAAATCTTGAAAAAAATCTAGAAAAAAAATCTAGAAAAAAATCTAGAAAAAAAATCTAGAAAAAAAATCTAGAAAAAAAATCTAGAAAAAAATTCTAGAAAAAAAATCTAGAAAAAAATCTAGAAAAAAAATCTAGAAAAAAATCTAGAAAAAAAATCTAGAAAAAAAATCTAGAAAAAAATCTAGAAAAAAAATCTAGAAAAAAAATCTAGAAAAAAAATCTAGAAAAAAATCTAGAAAAAAAATCTATAAAATAAATCTAGAAAAAAATCTAGAAAAAAAATCTATAAAATAAATCTAGAAAAAAATATAGAAAAAAAATCTATAAAATAAATCTAGAAAAAAATCTAGAAAAAAAATCTAGAAAAAAAATCTAGAAAAAAATCTAGAAAAAAAATCTAGAAAAATATCTAGAAAAAAAATCTAGACAAAAAATCTAGAAAAAAAATCTAGAAAAAAATCTAGAAAAAAATCTAGAAAAAAATCTAGAAAAAAAATCTAGAAAAAAAATCTAGAAAAAAAATCTAGAAAACAAATCTAGAAAAAAATCTTGAAAAAAAATCTATAAAATAAATCTAGAAAAAAATCTAGAAAAAAAATCTAGAAAAAAAATCTAGAAAAAAATCTAGACAAAAAATCTAGAAAAAAAATCTTGAAAAAAATCTAGAAAAAAAATCTAGAAAAAAATCTAGAAAAAAATCTAGAAAAAAAATCTAGAAAAAAAATCTAGAAAAAAAATCTACAAAAAAAATCTAGAAAAAAATCTAGAAAAAAAATCTAGAAAAAAAATCTAGAAAAAAAATATAGAAAAAAAATATAGAAAAAAAATCTAGAAAAAAATCTAGAAAAAAAATCTAGAAAAATATCTAGAAAAAAAATCTAGACAAAAAATCTAGAAAAAAAATCTAGAAAAAAATCTAGAAAAAAAATCTTGAAAAAAATTCTTGAAAAAAAATCTAGAAAAAAAATCTAGAAAAAAAATCTAGAAAAAAAACTAGAAAAAAAATCTAGAAAAATATCTAGAAAAAAAATCTAGAAAAAAATCTAGAAAAAAAATCTAGAAAAAATCTAGAAAAAAATCTAGAAAAAAAATCTAGAAAAAAAATCTAGAAAAAAATCTAGAAAAAAAATCTAGAAAAAAAATCTTGAAAAAAATCTAGAAAAAAAATCTAGAAAAAAATCTAGAAAAAAAACCTAGAAAAAAAATCTAGAAAAAAAATCTAGAAAAAAATTCTAGAAAAAAAATCTAGAAAAAAATCTAGAAAAAAAATCTAGAAAAAAAATCTAGAAAAAAATCTAGAAAAAAAATCTAGAAAAAAAATCTAGAAAAAAAATCTAGAAAAAAATCTAGAAACAAAATCTATAAAATAAATCTAGAAAAAAATCTAGAAAAAAAATCTATAAAATAAATCTAGAAAAAAATATAGAAAAAAAATCTATAAAATAAATCTAGAAAAAAATCTAGAAAAAAAATCTAGAAAAAAAATCTAGAAAAAAATCTAGAAAAAAAATCTAGAAAAATATCTAGAAAAAAAATCTAGACAAAAAATCTAGAAAAAAAATCTAGAAAAAAATCTAGAAAAAAATCTAGAAAAAAATCTAGAAAAAAAATCTAGAAAAAAAATCTAGAAAAAAAATCTAGAAAACAAATCTAGAAAAAAATCTTGAAAAAAAATCTATAAAATAAATCTAGAAAAAAATCTAGAAAAAAAATCTAGAAAAAAAATCTAGAAAAAAATCTAGACAAAAAATCTAGAAAAAAAATCTAGAAAAAAATCTAGAAAAAAAATCTAGAAAAAAATCTAGAAAAAAATCTAGAAAAAAAATCTAGAAAAAAAATCTAGAAAAAAAATCTACAAAAAAAATCTAGAAAAAAATCTAGAAAAAAAATCTAGAAAAAAAATCTAGAAAAAAAATATAGAAAAAAAATCTAGAAAAAAAATCTAGAAAAAAATCTAGAAAAAAAATCTAGAAAAATATCTAGAAAAAAAATCTAGACAAAAAATCTAGAAAAAAAATCTAGAAAAAAATCTAGAAAAAAAATCTTGAAAAAAATTCTTGAAAAAAAATCTAGAAAAAAAATCTAGAAAAAAAATCTAGAAAAAAAACTAGAAAAAAAATCTAGAAAAATATCTAGAAAAAAAATCTAGAAAAAAATCTAGAAAAAAAATCTAGAAAAAATCTAGAAAAAAATCTAGAAAAAAAATCTAGAAAAAAAATCTAGAAAAAAATCTAGAAAAAAAATCTAGAAAAAAAATCTAGAAAAAAATCTAGAAAAAAAATCTAGAAAAAAATCTAGAAAAAAAATCTAGAAAAAAAATCTAGAAAAAAAATCTAGAAAAAAATTCTAGAAAAAAAATCTAGAAAAAAATCTAGAAAAAAAATCTAGAAAAAAATCTAGAAAAAAAATCTAGAAAAAAAATCTAGAAAAAAATCTAGAAAAAAAATCTAGAAAAAAAATCTAGAAAAAAAATCTAGAAAAAAATATAGAAAAAAAATCTATAAAATAAATCTAGAAAAAAATCTAGAAAAAAAATCTAGAAAAAAAATCTAGAAAAAAATCTAGAAAAAAAATCTATAAAATAAATCTAGAAAAAAATCTAGAAAAAAAATCTATAAAATAAATCTAGAAAAAAATCTAGAAAAAAAATCAATAAAATAAATCTAGAAAAAAATCTAGAAAAAAAATCTAGAAAAAAAATCTAGAAAAAAAATCTAGAAAAAAAATCTAGAAAAAAAATCTAGAAAAAAAATCTAGACAAAAAATCTAGAAAAAAAATCTTGAAAAAAATCTAGAAAAAAAATCTAGAAAAAAAATCTAGAAAAAAATCTAGAAAAAAATCTTGAAAAAAAATCTATAAAATAAATCTAGAAAAAAATCTAGAAAAAAAATCTAGAAAAAAAATCTAGAAAAAAATCTAGACAAAAAATCTAGAAAAAAAATCTAGAAAAAAATCTAGAAAAAAAATCTAGAAAAAAATCTAGAAAAAAATCTAGAAAAAAAATCTAGAAAAAAAATCTAGAAAAAAAATCTACAAAAAAAATCTAGAAAAAAATCTAGAAAAAAAATCTAGAAAAAAAATCTAGAAAAAAAATATAGAAAAAAAATCTAGAAAAAAAATCTAGAAAAAAATCTAGAAAAAAAATCTAGAAAAATATCTAGAAAAAAAATCTAGACAAAAAATCTAGAAAAAAAATCTAGAAAAAAATCTAGAAAAAAAATCTTGAAAAAAATTCTTGAAAAAAAATCTAGAAAAAAAATCTAGAAAAAAAATCTAGAAAAAAAACTAGAAAAAAAATCTAGAAAAATATCTAGAAAAAAAATCTAGAAAAAAATCTAGAAAAAAAATCTAGAAAAAATCTAGAAAAAAATCTAGAAAAAAAATCTAGAAAAAAAATCTAGAAAAAAATCTAGAAAAAAAATCTAGAAAAAAAATCTAGAAAAAAATCTAGAAAAAAAATCTAGAAAAAAATCTAGAAAAAAAATCTAGAAAAAAAATCTAGAAAAAAAATCTAGAAAAAAATTCTAGAAAAAAAATCTAGAAAAAAATCTAGAAAAAAAATCTAGAAAAAAATCTAGAAAAAAAATCTAGAAAAAAAATCTAGAAAAAAATCTAGAAAAAAAATCTAGAAAAAAAATCTAGAAAAAAAATCTAGAAAAAAATATAGAAAAAAAATCTATAAAATAAATCTAGAAAAAAATCTAGAAAAAAAATCTAGAAAAAAAATCTAGAAAAAAATCTAGAAAAAAAATCTATAAAATAAATCTAGAAAAAAATCTAGAAAAAAAATCTATAAAATAAATCTAGAAAAAAATCTAGAAAAAAAATCAATAAAATAAATCTAGAAAAAAATCTAGAAAAAAAATCTAGAAAAAAAATCTAGAAAAAAAATCTAGAAAAAAAATCTAGAAAAAAAATCTAGAAAAAAAATCTAGACAAAAAATCTAGAAAAAAAATCTTGAAAAAAATCTAGAAAAAAAATCTAGAAAAAAAATCTAGAAAAAAATCTAGAAAAAAATTCTTGAAAAAAAATCTAGAAAAAAATCTAGAAAAAAAATCTAGAAAAAAAATCTAGAAAAAAAATCTAGAAAAAAAATCTAGAAAAAAATCTAGAAATAAAATCTATAAAATAAATCTAGAAAAAAATCTAGAAAAAAAATCTACAAAAAAAATCTAGAAAAAAATCTAGAAAAAAAATCTAGAAAAAAAATCTAGAAAAAAAATATAGAAAAAAAATCTAGAAAAAAAATCTAGAAAAAAATCTAGAAAAAAAATCTAGAAAAATATCTAGAAAAAAAATCTAGACAAAAAATCTAGAAAAAAAATCTAGAAAAAAATCTAGAAAAAAAATCTTGAAAAAAATTCTTGAAAAAAAATCTAGAAAAAAAATCTAGAAAAAAAATCTAGAAAAAAAACTAGAAAAAAAATCTAGAAAAATATCTAGAAAAAAAATCTAGAAAAAAATCTAGAAAAAAAATCTAGAAAAAATCTAGAAAAAAATCTAGAAAAAAAATCTAGAAAAAAAATCTAGAAAAAAATCTAGAAAAAAAATCTAGAAAAAAAATCTTGAAAAAAATCTAGAAAAAAAATCTAGAAAAAAATCTAGAAAAAAAATCTAGAAAAAAAATCTAGAAAAAAAATCTAGAAAAAAATTCTAGAAAAAAAATCTAGAAAAAAATCTAGAAAAAAAATCTAGAAAAAAATCTAGAAAAAAAATCTAGAAAAAAAATCTAGAAAAAAATCTAGAAAAAAAATCTAGAAAAAAAATCTAGAAAAAAAATCTAGAAAAAAAATCTAGAAAAAAAATCTAGAAAATAAATCTAGAAAAAAATCTAGAAAAAAAATCTATAAAATAAATCTAGAAAAAAATATAGAAAAAAAATCTATAAAATAAATCTAGAAAAAAATCTAGAAAAAAAATCTAGAAAAAAAATCTAGAAAAAAATCTAGAAAAAAAATCTAGAAAAATATCTAGAAAAAAAATCTAGACAAAAAATCTAGAAAAAAAATCTAGAAAAAAATCTAGAAAAAAATCTAGAAAAAAATCTAGAAAAAAAATCTAGAAAAAAAATCTAGAAAAAAAATCTAGAAAAAAAATCTAGAAAAAAAATCTAGAAAAAAAATCTAGAAAACAAATCTAGAAAAAAATCTTGAAAAAAAATCTATAAAATAAATCTAGAAAAAAATCTAGACAAAAAATCTAGAAAAAAAATCTTGAAAAAAATCTAGAAAAAAAATCTAGAAAAAAATCTAGAAAAAAATCTAGAAAAAAAATCTAGAAAAAAAATCTAGAAAAAAAATCTAGAAAAAAAATCTAGACAAAAAATCTAGAAAAAAAATCTTGAAAAAAATCTAGAAAAAAAATCTAGAAAAAAAATCTAGAAAAAAATCTAGAAAAAAATTCTTGAAAAAAAATCTAGAAAAAAATCTAGAAAAAAAATCTAGAAAAAAAATCTAGAAAAAAAATCTAGAAAAAAAATCTAGAAAAAAATCTAGAAATAAAATCTATAAAATAAATCTAGAAAAAAATCTAGAAAAAAAATCTAGAAAAAAAATCTAGAAAAAAATCTAGAAAAAAAATCTAGAAAAAAAATCTAGAAAAAAAATCTAGAAAAAAAATCTAGAAAAAAAATCTAGAAAAAAATTTAGAAAAAAAATCTATAAAATAAATCTAGAAAAAAATCTAGAAAAAAAATCTAGAAAAAAAATCTAGAAAAAAATCTAGAAAAAAAATCTAGAAAAATATCTAGAAAAAAAATATAGACAAAAAATCTAGAAAAAAAATCTAGAAAAAAATCTAGAAAAAAAATCTAGAAAAAAAATCTAGAAAAAAAATCTAGAAAAAAAATCTAGAAAAAAAATCTAGAAAAAAAATCTAGAAAAAAAATCTAGAAAAAAATCTAGAAAAAAAATCTATAAAATAAATCTAGAAAAAAATCTAGAAAAAAAATCTAGAAAAAAAATCTAGAAAAAAATCTAGAAAAAAAATCTAGAAAAAAAATCTAGAAAAAAAATCTAGACAAAAAATCTAGAAAAAAAATCTAGAAAAAAATCTAGAAAAAAAATCTAGAAAAAAAATCTAGAAAAAAAATCTAGAAAAAAAATCTAGAAAAAAAATCTAGAAAAAAAATCTAGAAAAAAATCTAGAAAAAAAATCTAGAAAAAAATCTAGAAAAAAAATCTATAAAATAAATCTAGAAAAAAATCTAGAAAAAAAATCTAGAAAAAAAATCTAGAAAAAAATCTAGAAAAAAAATCTAGAAAAAAATCTAGAAAAAAAATCTAGACAAAAAATCTAGAAAAAAAATCTAGAAAAAAATCTAGAAAAAAAATCTAGAAAAAAAATCTAGAAAAAAAATCTTGAAAAAAATCTAGAAAAAAAATCTAGAAAAAAATCTAGAAAAAAATCTAGAAAAAAAATCTAGAAAAAAAATCTAGAAAAAAAATCTAGACAAAAATCTAGAAAAAAAATCTTGAAAAAAAATATAGAAAAAAAATCTAGAAAAAAATCTAGAAAAAAAATCTAGAAAAATATCTAGAAAAAAAATCTAGACAAAAAATCTAGAAAAAAAATCTAGAAAAAAATCTAGCAAAAAAATCTTGAAAAAAAATCTAGAAAAAAAATCTAGAAAACAAATCTAGAAAAAAATCTTGAAAAAAAATCTATAAAATAAATCTAGAAAAAAATCTAGACAAAAAATCTAGAAAAAAAATCTTGAAAAAAATCTAGAAAAAAAATCTAGAAAAAAATCTAGAAAAAAATCTAGAAAAAAAATCTAGAAAAAAAATCTAGAAAAAAAATCTAGAAAAAAAATCTAGACAAAAAATCTAGAAAAAAAATCTTGAAAAAAATCTAGAAAAAAAATCTAGAAAAAAAATCTAGAAAAAAATCTAGAAAAAAATTCTTGAAAAAAAATCTAGAAAAAAATCTAGAAAAAAAATCTAGAAAAAAAATCTAGAAAAAAAATCTAGAAAAAAAATCTAGAAAAAAATCTAGAAATAAAATCTATAAAATAAATCTAGAAAAAAATCTAGAAAAAAAATCTAGAAAAAAAATCTAGAAAAAAATCTAGAAAAAAAATCTAGAAAAAAAATCTAGAAAAAAAATCTAGAAAAAAAATCTAGAAAAAAAATCTAGAAAAAAATCTAGAAAAAAAATCTATAAAATAAATCTAGAAAAAAATCTAGAAAAAAAATCTAGAAAAAAAATCTAGAAAAAAATCTAGAAAAAAAATCTAGAAAAATATCTAGAAAAAAAATATAGACAAAAAATCTAGAAAAAAAATCTAGAAAAAAATCTAGAAAAAAAATCTAGAAAAAAAATCTAGAAAAAAAATCTAGAAAAAAAATCTAGAAAAAAAATCTAGAAAAAAAATCTAGAAAAAAAATCTAGAAAAAAATCTAGAAAAAAAATCTATAAAATAAATCTAGAAAAAAATCTAGAAAAAAAATCTAGAAAAAAAATCTAGAAAAAAATCTAGAAAAAAAATCTAGAAAAAAAATCTAGAAAAAAAATCTAGACAAAAAATCTAGAAAAAAAATCTAGAAAAAAATCTAGAAAAAAAATCTAGAAAAAAAATCTAGAAAAAAAATCTAGAAAAAAAATCTAGAAAAAAAATCTAGAAAAAAAATCTAGAAAAAAATCTAGAAAAAAAATCTAGAAAAAAATCTAGAAAAAAAATCTATAAAATAAATCTAGAAAAAAATCTAGAAAAAAAATCTAGAAAAAAAATCTAGAAAAAAATCTAGAAAAAAAATCTAGAAAAAAATCTAGAAAAAAAATCTAGACAAAAAATCTAGAAAAAAAATCTAGAAAAAAATCTAGAAAAAAAATCTAGAAAAAAAATCTAGAAAAAAAATCTTGAAAAAAATCTAGAAAAAAAATCTAGAAAAAAATCTAGAAAAAAATCTAGAAAAAAAATCTAGAAAAAAAATCTAGAAAAAAAATCTAGACAAAAATCTAGAAAAAAAATCTTGAAAAAAAATATAGAAAAAAAATCTAGAAAAAAATCTAGAAAAAAAATCTAGAAAAATATCTAGAAAAAAAATCTAGACAAAAAATCTAGAAAAAAAATCTAGAAAAAAATCTAGCAAAAAAATCTTGAAAAAAAATCTAGAAAAAAAATCTAGAAAAAAATCTAGAAAAAAAATCTAGAAAAAAAATCTAGAAAAAAATCTAGAAAAAAATTCTTGAAAAAAAATCTAGAAAAAAAATCTTGAAAAAAAATATAGAAAAAAAATCTAGAAAAAAAACTAGAAAAAAAATCTAGAAAAATATCTAGAAAAAAAATCTAGAAAAAAAATCTAGAAAAAAATCTAGAAAAAAAATCTAGAAAAAATCTAGAAAAAAATCTAGAAAAAAAATCTAGAAAATAAATCTAGAAAAAAATCTAGAAAAAAAATCTATAATATAAATCTAGAAAAAAATCTAGAAAAAAAATCTATAAAATAAATCTAGAAAAAAATCTAGAAAAAAAATCTAGAAAAAAAATCTAGACAAAAAATCTAGACAAAAAATCTAGAAAAAAATCTAGAAAAAAATTCTAGAAAAATATCTAGAAAAAAAATCTAGAAAAAAAATCTAGAAAAAAATCTAGAAAAAAAATCTAGAAAAAAAATCTTGAAAAAAATCTAGAAAAAAAATCTAGAAAAAAATCTAGAAAAAAAATCTAGAAAAAAAATCTAGAAAAAAAATCTAGAAAAAAATTCTAGAAAAAAAATCTAGAAAAAAATCTAGAAAAAAAATCTAGAAAAAAATCTAGAAAAAAATCTAGAAAAAAAATCTAGAAAAAAATCTAGAAAAAAATCTAGAAAAAAAATCTAGAAAAAAAATCTAGAAAAAAAATCTAGAAAAAAATCTAGAAAAAAAATCTATAAAATAAATCTAGAAAAAAAATCTAGAAAAAAAATCTAGAAAAAAAATCTAGAAAAAAATCTAGAAAAAAATCTAGAAAAAAAATCTAGAAAAAAAATCTAGAAAAAAAATCTAGAAAAAAATCTAGAAAAAAAATCTATAAAATAAATCTAGAAAAAAATATAGAAAAAAAATCTATAAAATAAATCTAGAAAAAAATCTAGAAAAAAAATCTAGAAAAAAAATCTAGAAAAAAATCTAGAAAAAAAATCTAGAAAAATATCTAGAGAAAAAAAATCTAGACAAAAAATCTAGAAAAAAAATCTAGAAAAAAATCTAGAAAAAAAATCTAGAAAAAAAATCTAGAAAAAAAATCTAGAAAAAAATCTAGAAAAAAATCTAGAAAAAAAATCTAGAAAAAAAATCTAGAAAAAAATCTTGAAAAAAAATCTATAAAATAAATCTAGAAAAAAATCTAGAAAAAAAATCTAGAAAAAAATCTAGACAAAAAATCTAGAAAAAAAATCTTGAAAAAAATCTAGAAAAAAAATCTAGAAAAAAATCTAGAAAAAAATCTAGAAAAAAAATCTAGAAAAAAAATCTAGAAAAAAAATCTAGAAAAAAAATCTAGACAAAAAATCTAGAAAAAAAATCTTGAAAAAAATCTAGAAAAAAAATCTAGAAAAAAAATCTAGAAAAAAATCTAGAAAAAAATTCTTGAAAAAAAATCTAGAAAAAAATCTAGAAAAAAAATCTATAAAATAAATCTAGAAAAAAATCTAGAAAAAAATCTAGAAAAAAATCTAGAAAAAAAATCTAGAAAAAAAATCTAGAAAAAAAATCTATAAAATAAATCTAGAAAAAAATCTAGAAAAAAAATCTAGAAAAAAATCTAGAAAAAAATCTAGAAAAAAAATCTAGAAAAAAAATCTAGAAAAAAAATCTAGAAAAAAAATCTAGACAAAAAATCTAGAAAAAAAATCTTGAAAAAAATCTAGAAAAAAAATCTAGAAAAAAAATCTAGAAAAAAATCTAGAAAAAAATTCTTGAAAAAAAATCTAGAAAAAAATCTAGAAAAAAAATCTAGAAAAAAAATCTAGAAAAAAAATCTAGAAAAAAAATCTAGAAAAAAATCTAGAAATAAAATCTATAAAATAAATCTAGAAAAAAATCTAGAAAAAAAATCTACAAAAAAAATCTAGAAAAAAATCTAGAAAAAAAATCTAGAAAAAAAATCTAGAAAAAAAATCTAGAAAAAAATTATTGAAAAAAAATATAGAAAAAAAATATAGAAAAAAAATCTAGAAAAAAATCTAGAAAAAAAATCTAGAAAAATATCTAGAAAAAAAATCTAGACAAAAAATCTAGAAAAAAAATCTAGAAAAAAATCTAGAAAAAAAATCTTGAAAAAAATCTATAAAATAAATCTAGAAAAAAATCTAGAAAAAAATCTAGAAAAAAATCTAGAAAAAAATTCTTGAAAAAAAATCTAGAAAAAAAATCTAAAAAAAAAATATAGAAAAAAAATCTAGAAAAAAAACTAGAAAAAAAATCTAGAAAAATATCTAGAAAAAAAATCTAGAAAAAAAATCTAGAAAAAAATCTAGAAAAAAAATCTAGAAAAAATCTAGAAAAAAATCTAGAAAAAAATCTAGAAAAAATCTAGAAAAAAATCTAGAAAAAATCTAGAAAAAAATCTAGAAAAAAAATCTAGAAAAAAATCTAGAAAAAAAATCTATAAAATAAATCTAGAAAAAAATCTAGAAAAAAAATCTATAAAATAAATCTAGAAAAAAATCTAGAAAAAAAATCTAGAAAAAAAATCTAGACAAAAAATCTAGACAAAAATCTAGACAAAAAATCTAGAAAAAAAATCTTGAAAAAAATCTAGAAAAAAAATCTAGAAAAAAATCTAGAAAAAAATCTAGAAAAAAAATCTAGAAAAAAAATCTAGAAAAAAAATCTAGAAAAAAAATCTAGACAAAAAATCTAGAAAAAAAATCTTGAAAAAAATCTAGAAAAAAAATCTAGAAAAAAAATCTAGAAAAAAATCTAGAAAAAAATTCTTGAAAAAAAATCTAGAAAAAAATCTAGAAAAAAAATCTAGAAAAAAAATCTAGAAAAAAAATCTAGAAAAAAAATCTAGAAAAAAATCTAGAAATAAAATCTATAAAATAAATCTAGAAAAAAATCTAGAAAAAAAATCTACAAAAAAAATCTAGAAAAAAATCTAGAAAAAAAATCTAGAAAAAAAATCTAGAAAAAAAATCTAGAAAAAAATTATTGAAAAAAAATATAGAAAAAAAATATAGAAAAAAAATCTAGAAAAAAATCTAGAAAAATATCTAGAAAAAAAATCTAGACAAAAAATCTAGAAAAAAAATCTAGAAAAAAATCTAGAAAAAAAATCTTGAAAAAAATTCTTGAAAAAAAATCTAGAAAAAAAATCTAGAAAAAAAATCTAGAAAAAAATCTAGAAAAAAAATCTATAAAATAAATCTAGAAAAAAATCTAGAAAAAAATCTAGAAAAAAATCTAGAAAAAAATTCTTGAAAAAAAATCTAGAAAAAAAATATAGAAAAAAAATATAGAAAAAAAATCTAGAAAAAAAACTAGAAAAAAAATCTAGAAAAATATCTAGAAAAAAAATCTAGAAAAAAAATCTAGAAAAAAATCTAGAAAAAAAATCTAGAAAAAATCTAGAAAAAAATCTAGAAAAAAAATCTAGAAAAAAAATCTAGAAAAAAAATCTAGAAAAAAATCTAGAAAAAATCTAGAAAAAAATCTAGAAAAAATCTAGAAAAAAATCTAGAAAAAAAATCTATAAAATAAATCTAGAAATAAATCTAGAAAAATATCTAGAAAAAAAATCTAGACAAAAAATCTAGAAAAAAAATCTAGAAAAAAATCTAGAAAAAAAATCTTGAAAAAAATTCTTGAAAAAAAATCTAGAAAAAAAATCTAGAAAAAAAATCTAGAAAAAAATCTAGAAAAAAAATCTATAAAATAAATCTAGAAAAAAATCTAGAAAAAAATCTAGAAAAAAATCTAGAAAAAAATTCTTGAAAAAAAATCTAGAAAAAAAATATAGAAAAAAAATATAGAAAAAAAATCTAGAAAAAAAACTAGAAAAAAAATCTAGAAAAATATCTAGAAAAAAAATCTAGAAAAAAAATCTAGAAAAAAATCTAGAAAAAAAATCTAGAAAAAATCTAGAAAAAAATCTAGAAAAAAAATCTAGAAAAAAAATCTAGAAAAAAAATCTAGAAAAAAATCTAGAAAAAATCTAGAAAAAAATCTAGAAAAAATCTAGAAAAAAATCTAGAAAAAAAATCTATAAAATAAATCTAGAAAAAAATCTAGAAAAAAAATCTATAAAATAAATCTAGAAAAAAATCTAGAAAAAAAATCTATAAAATAAATCTAGAAAAAAATCTAGAAAAAAAATCTAGAAAAAAAATCTAGACAAAAAATCTAGAAAAAAATTCTAGAAAAATATCTAGAAAAAAAATCTAGAAAAAAAATATAGAAAAAAAATCTAGAAAAAAAACTAGAAAAAAAATCTAGAAAAATATCTAGAAAAAAAATCTAGAAAAAAAATCTAGAAAAAAATCTAGAAAAAAAATCTAGAAAAAATCTAGAAAAAAATCTAGAAAAAAAATCTAGAAAAAAAATCTAGAAAAAAAATCTAGAAAAAAATCTAGAAAAAATCTAGAAAAAAATCTAGAAAAAATCTAGAAAAAAATCTAGAAAAAAAATCTAGAAAATAAATCTAGAAAAAAATCTAGAAAAAAAATCTATAAAATAAATCTAGAAAAAAATCTAGAAAAAAAATCTATAAAATAAATCTAGAAAAAAATCTAGAAAAAAAATCTAGAAAAAAAATCTAGACAAAAAATCTAGACAAAAAATCTAGAAAAAAATCTAGAAAAAAATTCTAGAAAAATATCTAGAAAAAAAATCTAGAAAAAAAATCTAGAAAAAAATCTAGAAAAAAAATCTAGAAAAAAAATCTTGAAAAAAATCTAGAAAAAAAATCTAGAAAAAAATCTAGAAAAAAAATCTAGAAAAAAAATCTAGAAAAAAAATCTAGAAAAAAATTCTAGAAAAAAAATCTAGAAAAAAATCTAGAAAAAAAATCTAGAAAAAAGTCTAGAAAAAAAATCTAGAAAAAAAATCTAGAAAAAAAATCTAGAAAAAAAATCTAGAAAAAAATCTAGAAAAAAATCTAGAAAAAAAATCTAGAAAAAAAATCTAGAAAAAAAATCTAGAAAAAAATCTAGAAAAAAAATCTATAAAATAAATCTAGAAAAAAATCTAGAAAAAAAATCTATAAAATAAATCTAGAAAAAAATCTAGAAAAAAAATCTATAAAATAAATCTAGAAAAAAATCTAGAAAAAAAATCTAGAAAAAAAATCTAGAAAAAAATCTAGAAAAAAAATCTAGAAAAATATCTAGAAAAAAAATCTAGACAAAAAATCTAGAAAAAAAATCTAGAAAAAAATCTAGAAAAAAATCTAGAAAAAAATCTAGAAAAAAAATCTAGAAAAAAAATCTAGAAAAAAAATCTAGAAAACAAATCTAGAAAAAAATCTTGAAAAAAAATCTATAAAATAAATCTAGAAAAAAATCTAGAAAAAAAATCTAGAAAAAAAATCTAGAAAAAAATCTAGACAAAAAATCTAGAAAAAAAATCTTGAAAAAAATCTAGAAAAAAAATCTAGAAAAAAATCTAGAAAAAAATCTAGAAAAAAAATCTAGAAAAAAAATCTAGAAAAAAAATCTAGAAAAAAAATCTAGACAAAAAATCTAGAAAAAAAATCTTGAAAAAAATCTAGAAAAAAAATCTAGAAAAAAAATCTAGAAAAAAATCTATAAAAAAATTCTTGAAAAAAAATCTAGAAAAAAATCTAGAAAAAAAATCTAGAAAAAAAATCTAGAAAAAAAATCTAGAAAAAAAATCTAGAAAAAAATCTAGAAATAAAATCTATAAAATAAATCTAGAAAAAAATCTAGAAAAAAAATCTAGAAAAAAAATCTAGAAAAAAATCTAGAAAAAAAATCTAGAAAAAAAATCTAGAAAAAAAATCTAGAAAAAAATCTAGAAAAAAAATCTTGAAAAAAATCTAGAAAAAAAATCTAGAAAAAAATCTAGAAAAAAATCTAGAAAAAAAATCTAGAAAAAAAATCTAGAAAAAAAATCTAGAAAAAAAATCTAGACAAAAAATCTAGAAAAAAAATCTTGAAAAAAATCTAGAAAAAAAATCTAGAAAAAAAATCTAGAAAAAAATCTAGAAAAAAATTCTTGAAAAAAAATCTAGAAAAAAATCTAGAAAAAAAATCTAGAAAAAAAATCTAGAAAAAAAAATCTAGAAAAAAAATCTAGAAAAAAATCTAGAAATAAAATCTATAAAATAAATCTAGAAAAAAATCTAGAAAAAAAATCTAGAAAAAAAATCTAGAAAAAAATCTAGAAAAAAAATCTAGAAAAAAAATCTAGAAAAAAAATCTAGAAAAAAAATCTAGAAAAAAAATCTAGAAAAAAATCTAGAAAAAAAATCTATAAAATAAATCTAGAAAAAAATCTAGAAAAAAAATCTATAAAATAAATCTAGAAAAAAATCTAGAAAAAAAATCTAGAAAAAAAATCTAGACAAAAAATCTAGACAAAAAATCTAGAAAAAAATCTAGAAAAAAATTCTAGAAAAATATCTAGAAAAAAAATCTAGAAAAAAAATCTAGAAAAAAATCTAGAAAAAAAATCTAGAAAAAATCTAGAAAAAAATCTAGAAAAAAAATCTAGAAAAAAAATCTAGAAAAAAAATCTAGAAAAAAATCTAGAAAAAATCTAGAAAAAAATCTAGAAAAAATCTAGAAAAAAATCTAGAAAAAAAATCTAGAAAATAAATCTAGAAAAAAATCTAGAAAAAAAATCTATAAAATAAATCTAGAAAAAAATCTAGAAAAAAAATCTATAAAATAAATCTAGAAAAAAATCTAGAAAAAAAATCTAGAAAAAAAATCTAGACAAAAAATCTAGACAAAAAATCTAGAAAAAAATCTAGAAAAAAATTCTAGAAAAATATCTAGAAAAAAAATCTAGAAAAAAAATCTAGAAAAAAATCTAGAAAAAAAATCTAGAAAAAAAATCTTGAAAAAAATCTAGAAAAAAAATCTAGAAAAAAATCTAGAAAAAAAATCTAGAAAAAAAATCTAGAAAAAAAATCTAGAAAAAAATTCTAGAAAAAAAATCTAGAAAAAAATCTAGAAAAAAAATCTAGAAAAAAATCTAGAAAAAAATCTAGAAAAAAAATCTAGAAAAAAATCTAGAAAAAAAATCTAGAAAAAAATCTATAAAAAAATTCTTGAAAAAAAATCTAGAAAAAAATCTAGAAAAAAAATCTAGAAAAAAAATCTAGACAAAAAGTCTAGAAAAAAAATCTTGAAAAAAATCTAGAAAAAAAATCTAGAAAAAAAATCTAGAAAAAAATCTATAAAAAAATTCTTGAAAAAAAATCTAGAAAAAAATCTAGAAAAAAAATCTAGAAAAAAAATCTAGAAAAAAAATCTAGAAAAAAAATCTAGAAAAAAATCTAGAAATAAAATCTATAAAATAAATCTAGAAAAAAATCTAGAAAAAAAATCTAGAAAAAAAATCTAGAAAAAAATCTAGAAAAAAAATCTAGAAAAAAAATCTAGAAAAAAAATCTAGAAAAAAATCTAGAAAAAAAATCTTGAAAAAAATCTAGAAAAAAAATCTAGAAAAAAATCTAGAAAAAAATCTAGAAAAAAAATCTAGAAAAAAAATCTAGAAAAAAAATCTAGAAAAAAAATCTAGACAAAAAATCTAGAAAAAAAATCTTGAAAAAAATCTAGAAAAAAAATCTAGAAAAAAAATCTAGAAAAAAATCTAGAAAAAAATTCTTGAAAAAAAATCTAGAAAAAAATCTAGAAAAAAAATCTAGAAAAAAAATCTAGAAAAAAAAATCTAGAAAAAAAATCTAGAAAAAAATCTAGAAATAAAATCTATAAAATAAATCTAGAAAAAAATCTAGAAAAAAAATCTAGAAAAAAAATCTAGAAAAAAATCTAGAAAAAAAATCTAGAAAAAAAATCTAGAAAAAAAATCTAGAAAAAAAATCTAGAAAAAAAATCTAGAAAAAAATCTAGAAAAAAAATCTAGAAAAATATCTAGAAAAAAAATCTAGACAAAAAATCTAGAAAAAAAATCTAGAAAAAAATCTAGAAAAAAATCTAGAAAAAAATCTAGAAAAAAAATCTAGAAAAAAAATCTAGAAAAAAAATCTAGAAAACAAATCTAGAAAAAAATCTTGAAAAAAAATCTATAAAATAAATCTAGAAAAAAATCTAGAAAAAAAATCTAGAAAAAAAATCTAGAAAAAAATCTAGACAAAAAATCTAGAAAAAAAATCTTGAAAAAAATCTAGAAAAAAAATCTAGAAAAAAATCTAGAAAAAAATCTAGAAAAAAAATCTAGAAAAAAAATCTAGAAAAAAAATCTAGAAAAAAAATCTAGACAAAAAATCTAGAAAAAAAATCTTGAAAAAAATCTAGAAAAAAAATCTAGAAAAAAAATCTAGAAAAAAATCTATAAAAAAATTCTTGAAAAAAAATCTAGAAAAAAATCTAGAAAAAAAATCTAGAAAAAAAATCTAGAAAAAAAATCTAGAAAAAAAATCTAGAAAAAAATCTAGAAATAAAATCTATAAAATAAATCTAGAAAAAAATCTAGAAAAAAAATCTAGAAAAAAAATCTAGAAAAAAATCTAGAAAAAAAATCTAGAAAAAAAATCTAGAAAAAAAATCTAGAAAAAAATCTAGAAAAAAAATCTTGAAAAAAATCTAGAAAAAAAATCTAGAAAAAAATCTAGAAAAAAATCTAGAAAAAAAATCTAGAAAAAAAATCTAGAAAAAAAATCTAGAAAAAAAATCTAGACAAAAAATCTAGAAAAAAAATCTTGAAAAAAATCTAGAAAAAAAATCTAGAAAAAAAATCTAGAAAAAAATCTAGAAAAAAATTCTTGAAAAAAAATCTAGAAAAAAATCTAGAAAAAAAATCTAGAAAAAAAATCTAGAAAAAAAAATCTAGAAAAAAAATCTAGAAAAAAATCTAGAAATAAAATCTATAAAATAAATCTAGAAAAAAATCTAGAAAAAAAATCTAGAAAAAAAATCTAGAAAAAAATCTAGAAAAAAAATCTAGAAAAAAAATCTAGAAAAAAAATCTAGAAAAAAAATCTAGAAAAAAAATCTAGAAAAAAATCTAGAAAAAAAATCTATAAAATAAATCTAGAAAAAAATCTAGAAAAAAAATCTATAAAATAAATCTAGAAAAAAATCTAGAAAAAAAATCTAGAAAAAAAATCTAGACAAAAAATCTAGACAAAAAATCTAGAAAAAAATCTAGAAAAAAATTCTAGAAAAATATCTAGAAAAAAAATCTAGAAAAAAAATCTAGAAAAAAATCTAGAAAAAAAATCTAGAAAAAATCTAGAAAAAAATCTAGAAAAAAAATCTAGAAAAAAAATCTAGAAAAAAAATCTAGAAAAAAATCTAGAAAAAATCTAGAAAAAAATCTAGAAAAAATCTAGAAAAAAATCTAGAAAAAAAATCTATAAAATAAATCTAGAAAAAAATCTAGAAAAAAAATCTATAAAATAAATCTAGAAAAAAATCTAGAAAAAAAATCTATAAAATAAATCTAGAAAAAAATCTAGAAAAAAAATCTAGAAAAAAAATCTAGACAAAAAATCTAGACAAAAAATCTAGAAAAAAATCTAGAAAAAAATTCTAGAAAAATATCTAGAAAAAAAATCTAGAAAAAAAATCTAGAAAAAAATCTAGAAAAAAAATCTAGAAAAAAAATCTTGAAAAAAATCTAGAAAAAAAATCTAGAAAAAAATCTAGAAAAAAAATCTAGAAAAAAAATCTAGAAAAAAAATCTAGAAAAAAATTCTAGAAAAAAAATCTAGAAAAAAATCTAGAAAAAAAATCTAGAAAAAAATCTAGAAAAAAATCTAGAAAAAAAATCTAGAAAAAAATCTAGAAAAAAAATCTAGAAAAAAAATCTAGAAAAAAAATCTAGAAAAAAAATCTAGAAAAAAATCTAGAAAAAAATCTAGAAAAAAAATCTAGAAAAAAAATCTAGAAAAAAAATCTAGAAAAAAATCTAGAAAAAAAATCTATAAAATAAATCTAGAAAAAAATCTAGAAAAAAAATCTATAAAATAAATCTAGAAAAAAATCTAGAAAAAAAATCTATAAAATAAATCTAGAAAAAAATCTAGAAAAAAAATCTAGAAAAAAAATCTAGAAAAAAATCTAGAAAAAAAATCTAGAAAAATATCTAGAAAAAAAATCTAGACAAAAAATCTAGAAAAAAAATCTAGAAAAAAATCTAGAAAAAAATCTAGAAAAAAATCTAGAAAAAAAATCTAGAAAAAAAATCTAGAAAAAAAATCTAGAAAACAAATCTAGAAAAAAATCTTGAAAAAAAATCTAGAAAAAAATCTAGAAAAAAAATCTAGAAAAAAATCTAGAAAAAAAATCTAGAAAAATATCTAGAAAAAAAATATAGACAAAAAATCTAGAAAAAAAATCTAGAAAAAAATCTAGAAAAAAAATCTAGAAAAAAAATCTAGAAAAAAAATCTAGAAAAAAAATCTAGAAAAAAAATCTAGAAAAAAAATCTAGAAAAAAAATCTAGAAAAAAATCTAGAAAAAAAATCTATAAAATAAATCTAGAAAAAAATCTAGAAAAAAAATCTAGAAAAAAAATCTAGAAAAAAATCTAGAAAAAAAATCTAGAAAAAAAATCTAGAAAAAAAATCTAGACAAAAAATCTAGAAAAAAAATCTAGAAAAAAATCTAGAAAAAAAATCTAGAAAAAAAATCTAGAAAAAAAATCTAGAAAAAAAATCTAGAAAAAAAATCTAGAAAAAAAATCTAGAAAAAAATCTAGAAAAAAAATCTAGAAAAAAATCTAGAAAAAAAATCTATAAAATAAATCTAGAAAAAAATCTAGAAAAAAAATCTAGAAAAAAAATCTAGAAAAAAATCTAGAAAAAAAATCTAGAAAAATATCTAGAAAAAAAATCTAGACAAAAAATCTAGAAAAAAAATCTAGAAAAAAATCTAGAAAAAAAATCTAGAAAAAAAATCTAGAAAAAAAATCTTGAAAAAAATCTAGAAAAAAAATCTAGAAAAAAATCTAGAAAAAAATCTAGAAAAAAAATCTAGAAAAAAAATCTAGAAAAAAAATCTAGACAAAAATCTAGAAAAAAAATCTTGAAAAAAAATATAGAAAAAAAATCTAGAAAAAAATATAGAAAAAAAATCTAGAAAAATATCTAGAAAAAAAATCTAGACAAAAAATCTAGAAAAAAAATCTAGAAAAAAATCTAGCAAAAAAATCTTGAAAAAAAATCTAGAAAAAAAATCTAGAAAAAAATCTAGAAAAAAATCTAGAAAAAAAATCTATAAAATAAATCTAGAAAAAAATCTAGAAAAAAAATCTATAAAATAAATCTAGAAAAAAATCTAGAAAAAAAATCTATAAAATAAATCTAGAAAAAAATCTAGAAAAAAAATCTAGAAAAAAAATCTAGAAAAAAAATCTAGAAAAAAAATCTAGAAAAAAATCTAGAAAAAATCTAGAAAAAAATCTAGAAAAAATCTAGAAAAAAATCTAGAAAAAAAATCTATAAAATAAATCTAGAAAAAAATCTAGAAAAAAAATCTATAAAATAAATCTAGAAAAAAATCTAGAAAAAAAATCTATAAAATAAATCTAGAAAAAAATCTAGAAAAAAAATCTAGAAAAAAAATCTAGACAAAAAATCTAGAAAAAAATTCTAGAAAAATATCTAGAAAAAAAATCTAGAAAAAAAATATAGAAAAAAAATCTAGAAAAAAAACTAGAAAAAAAATCTAGAAAAATATCTAGAAAAAAAATCTAGAAAAAAAATCTAGAAAAAAATCTAGAAAAAAAATCTAGAAAAAATCTAGAAAAAAATCTAGAAAAAAAATCTAGAAAAAAAATCTAGAAAAAAAATCTAGAAAAAAATCTAGAAAAAATCTAGAAAAAAATCTAGAAAAAATCTAGAAAAAAATCTAGAAAAAAAATCTAGAAAATAAATCTAGAAAAAAATCTAGAAAAAAAATCTATAAAATAAATCTAGAAAAAAATCTAGAAAAAAAATCTATAAAATAAATCTAGAAAAAAATCTAGAAAAAAAATCTAGAAAAAAAATCTAGACAAAAAATCTAGACAAAAAATCTAGAAAAAAATCTAGAAAAAAATTCTAGAAAAATATCTAGAAAAAAAATCTAGAAAAAAAATCTAGAAAAAAATCTAGAAAAAAAATCTAGAAAAAAAATCTTGAAAAAAATCTAGAAAAAAAATCTAGAAAAAAATCTAGAAAAAAAATCTAGAAAAAAAATCTAGAAAAAAAATCTAGAAAAAAATTCTAGAAAAAAAATCTAGAAAAAAATCTAGAAAAAAAATCTAGAAAAAAATCTAGAAAAAAAATCTAGAAAAAAAATCTAGAAAAAAAATCTAGAAAAAAAATCTAGAAAAAAATCTAGAAAAAAATCTAGAAAAAAAATCTAGAAAAAAAATCTAGAAAAAAAATCTAGAAAAAAATCTAGAAAAAAAATCTATAAAATAAATCTAGAAAAAAATCTAGAAAAAAAATCTATAAAATAAATCTAGAAAAAAATCTAGAAAAAAAATCTATAAAATAAATCTAGAAAAAAATCTAGAAAAAAAATCTAGAAAAAAAATCTAGAAAAAAATCTAGAAAAAAAATCTAGAAAAATATCTAGAAAAAAAATCTAGACAAAAAATCTAGAAAAAAAATCTAGAAAAAAATCTAGAAAAAAATCTAGAAAAAAATCTAGAAAAAAAATCTAGAAAAAAAATCTAGAAAAAAAATCTAGAAAACAAATCTAGAAAAAAATCTTGAAAAAAAATCTATAAAATAAATCTAGAAAAAAATCTAGAAAAAAAATCTAGAAAAAAAATCTAGAAAAAAATCTAGACAAAAAATCTAGAAAAAAAATCTTGAAAAAAATCTAGAAAAAAAATCTAGAAAAAAATCTAGAAAAAAATCTAGAAAAAAAATCTAGAAAAAAAATCTAGAAAAAAAATCTAGAAAAAAAATCTAGACAAAAAATCTAGAAAAAAAATCTTGAAAAAAATCTAGAAAAAAAATCTAGAAAAAAAATCTAGAAAAAAATCTATAAAAAAATTCTTGAAAAAAAATCTAGAAAAAAATCTAGAAAAAAAATCTAGAAAAAAAATCTAGAAAAAAAATCTAGAAAAAAAATCTAGAAAAAAATCTAGAAATAAAATCTATAAAATAAATCTAGAAAAAAATCTAGAAAAAAAATCTAGAAAAAAAATCTAGAAAAAAATCTAGAAAAAAAATCTAGAATAAAAATCTAGAAAAAAAATCTAGAAAAAAAATCTAGAAAAAAAATCTAGAAAAAAATCTAGAAAAAAAATCTTGAAAAAAATCTAGAAAAAAAATCTAGAAAAAAATCTAGAAAAAAATCTAGAAAAAAAATCTAGAAAAAAAATCTAGAAAAAAAATCTAGAAAAAAAATCTAGACAAAAAATCTAGAAAAAAAATCTTGAAAAAAATCTAGAAAAAAAATCTAGAAAAAAAATCTAGAAAAAAATCTAGAAAAAAATTCTTGAAAAAAAATCTAGAAAAAAATCTAGAAAAAAAATCTAGAAAAAAAATCTAGAAAAAAAAATCTAGAAAAAAAATCTAGAAAAAAATCTAGAAATAAAATCTATAAAATAAATCTAGAAAAAAATCTAGAAAAAAAATCTAGAAAAAAAATCTAGAAAAAAATCTAGAAAAAAAATCTAGAAAAAAAATCTAGAAAAAAAATCTAGAAAAAAAATCTAGAAAAAAAATCTAGAAAAAAATCTAGAAAAAAAATCTATAAAATAAATCTAGAAAAAAATCTAGAAAAAAAATCTATAAAATAAATCTAGAAAAAAATCTAGAAAAAAAATCTAGAAAAAAAATCTAGACAAAAAATCTAGACAAAAAATCTAGAAAAAAATCTAGAAAAAAATTCTAGAAAAATATCTAGAAAAAAAATCTAGAAAAAAAATCTAGAAAAAAATCTAGAAAAAAAATCTAGAAAAAATCTAGAAAAAAATCTAGAAAAAAAATCTAGAAAAAAAATCTAGAAAAAAAATCTAGAAAAAAATCTAGAAAAAATCTAGAAAAAAATCTAGAAAAAATCTAGAAAAAAATCTAGAAAAAAAATCTAGAAAATAAATCTAGAAAAAAATCTAGAAAAAAAATCTATAAAATAAATCTAGAAAAAAATCTAGAAAAAAAATCTATAAAATAAATCTAGAAAAAAATCTAGAAAAAAAATCTAGAAAAAAAATCTAGACAAAAAATCTAGACAAAAAATCTAGAAAAAAATCTAGAAAAAAATTCTAGAAAAATATCTAGAAAAAAAATCTAGAAAAAAAATCTAGAAAAAAATCTAGAAAAAAAATCTAGAAAAAAAATCTTGAAAAAAATCTAGAAAAAAAATCTAGAAAAAAATCTAGAAAAAAAATCTAGAAAAAAAATCTAGAAAAAAAATCTAGAAAAAAATTCTAGAAAAAAAATCTAGAAAAAAATCTAGAAAAAAAATCTAGAAAAAAATCTAGAAAAAAATCTAGAAAAAAAATCTAGAAAAAAATCTAGAAAAAAAATCTAGAAAAAAAATCTAGAAAAAAAATCTAGAAAAAAAATCTAGAAAAAAATCTAGAAAAAAATCTAGAAAAAAAATCTAGAAAAAAAATCTAGAAAAAAAATCTAGAAAAAAATCTAGAAAAAAAATCTATAAAATAAATCTAGAAAAAAATCTAGAAAAAAAATCTAGAAAAAAATCTAGAAAAAAATCTAGAAAAAAATCTAGAAAAAAAATCTAGAAAAAAAATCTAGAAAAAAAATCTAGAAAACAAATCTAGAAAAAAATCTTGAAAAAAAATCTAGAAAAAAATCTAGAAAAAAAATCTAGAAAAAAATCTAGAAAAAAAATCTAGAAAAATATCTAGAAAAAAAATATAGACAAAAAATCTAGAAAAAAAATCTAGAAAAAAATCTAGAAAAAAAATCTAGAAAAAAAATCTAGAAAAAAAATCTAGAAAAAAAATCTAGAAAAAAAATCTAGAAAAAAAATCTAGAAAAAAAATCTAGAAAAAAATCTAGAAAAAAAATCTATAAAATAAATCTAGAAAAAAATCTAGAAAAAAAATCTAGAAAAAAAATCTAGAAAAAAATCTAGAAAAAAAATCTAGAAAAAAAATCTAGAAAAAAAATCTAGACAAAAAATCTAGAAAAAAAATCTAGAAAAAAATCTAGAAAAAAAATCTAGAAAAAAAATCTAGAAAAAAAATCTAGAAAAAAAATCTAGAAAAAAAATCTAGAAAAAAAATCTAGAAAAAAATCTAGAAAAAAAATCTAGAAAAAAATCTAGAAAAAAAATCTATAAAATAAATCTAGAAAAAAATCTAGAAAAAAAATCTAGAAAAAAAATCTAGAAAAAAATCTAGAAAAAAAATCTAGAAAAATATCTAGAAAAAAAATCTAGACAAAAAATCTAGAAAAAAAATCTAGAAAAAAATCTAGAAAAAAAATCTAGAAAAAAAATCTAGAAAAAAAATCTTGAAAAAAATCTAGAAAAAAAATCTAGAAAAAAATCTAGAAAAAAATCTAGAAAAAAAATCTAGAAAAAAAATCTAGAAAAAAAATCTAGACAAAAATCTAGAAAAAAAATATAGAAAAAAAATATAGAAAAAAAATCTAGAAAAAAATCTAGAAAAAAAATCTAGAAAAATATCTAGAAAAAAAATCTAGACAAAAAATCTAGAAAAAAAATCTAGAAAAAAATCTAGCAAAAAAATCTTGAAAAAAAATCTAGAAAAAAAATCTAGAAAAAAATCTAGAAAAAAATCTAGAAAAAAAATCTATAAAATAAATCTAGAAAAAAATCTAGAAAAAAAATCTATAAAATAAATCTAGAAAAAAATCTAGAAAAAAAATCTATAAAATAAATCTAGAAAAAAATCTAGAAAAAAAATCTAGAAAAAAAATCTAGAAAAAAATCTAGAAAAAAAATCTAGAAAAATATCTAGAAAAAAAATCTAGACAAAAAATCTAGAAAAAAAATCTAGAAAAAAATCTAGAAAAAAATCTAGAAAAAAATCTAGAAAAAAAATCTAGAAAAAAAATCTTGAAAAAAAATCTAGAAAAAAATCTAGAAAAAAATCTTGAAAAAAAATCTAGAAAAAAATCTAGAAAAAAAATCTAGAAAAAAATCTAGAAAAAAAATCTAGAAAAATATCTAGAAAAAAAATATAGACAAAAAATCTAGAAAAAAAATCTAGAAAAAAATCTAGAAAAAAAATCTAGAAAAAAAATCTAGAAAAAAAATCTAGAAAAAAAATCTAGAAAAAAAATCTAGAAAAAAAATCTAGAAAAAAATCTAGAAAAAAATCTAGAAAAAAATCTAGAAAAAAAATCTAGAAAAAAAATCTTGAAAAAAAATCTAGAAAAAAATCTAGAAAAAAATCTTGAAAAAAAATCTAGAAAAAAATCTAGAAAAAAAATCTAGAAAAAAATCTAGAAAAAAAATCTAGAAAAATATCTAGAAAAAAAATATAGACAAAAAATCTAGAAAAAAAATCTAGAAAAAAATCTAGAAAAAAAATCTAGAAAAAAAATCTAGAAAAAAAATCTAGAAAAAAAATCTAGAAAAAAAATCTAGAAAAAAAATCTAGAAAAAAAATCTAGAAAAAAATCTAGAAAAAAAATCTATAAAATAAATCTAGAAAAAAATCTAGAAAAAAAATCTAGAAAAAAAATCTAGAAAAAAATCTAGAAAAAAAAATCTAGAAAAAAAATCTAGAAAAAAAATCTAGACAAAAAATCTAGAAAAAAAATCTAGAAAAAAATCTAGAAAAAAAATCTAGAAAAAAAATCTAGAAAAAAAATCTAGAAAAAAAATCTAGAAAAAAAATCTAGAAAAAAAATCTAGAAAAAAATCTAGAAAAAAAATCTAGAAAAAAATCTAGAAAAAAAATCTATAAAATAAATCTAGAAAAAAATCTAGAAAAAAAATCTAGAAAAAAAATCTAGAAAAAAATCTAGAAAAAAAATCTAGAAAAATATCTAGAAAAAAAATCTAGACAAAAAATCTAGAAAAAAAATCTAGAAAAAAATCTAGAAAAAAAATCTAGAAAAAAAATCTAGAAAAAAAATCTTGAAAAAAATCTAGAAAAAAAATCTAGAAAAAAATCTAGAAAAAAATCTAGAAAAAAAATCTAGAAAAAAAATCTAGAAAAAAAATCTAGACAAAAATCTAGAAAAAAAATCTTGAAAAAAAATATAGAAAAAAAATCTAGAAAAAAATCTAGAAAAAAAATCTAGAAAAATATCTAGAAAAAAAATCTAGACAAAAAATCTAGAAAAAAAATCTAGAAAAAAATCTAGCAAAAAAATCTTGAAAAAAAATCTAGAAAAAAAATCTAGAAAAAAATCTAGAAAAAAAATCTAGAAAAAAAATCTAGAAAAAAATCTAGAAAAAAATTCTTGAAAAAAAATCTAGAAAAAAAATCTAGAAAAAAATATAGAAAAAAAATCTAGAAAAAAAACTAGAAAAAAAATCTAGAAAAATATCTAGAAAATAAATCTAGAAAAAAAATCTAGAAAAAAATCTAGAAAAAAAATCTAGAAAAAATCTAGAAAAAAATCTAGAAAAAAAATCTAGAAAAAAAATCTAGAAAAAAAATCTAGAAAAAAATCTAGAAAAAATCTAGAAAAAAATCTAGAAAAAATCTAGAAAAAAATCTAGAAAAAAAATCTAGAAAAATATCTAGAAAAAAAATCTAGAAAAAAAATCTAGAAAAAAATCTAGAAAAAAAATCTAGAAAAAAAATCTTGAAAAAAATCTAGAAAAAAAATCCAGAAAAAAATCTAGAAAAAAAATCTAGAAAAAAAATCTAGAAAAAAAATCTAGAAAAAAATTCTAGAAAAAAAATCTAGAAAAAAATCTAGAAAAAAAATCTAGAAAAAAATCTAGAAAAAAATCTAGAAAAAAAATCTAGAAAAAAATCTAGAAAAAAATCTAGAAAAAAAATCTATAAAATAAATCTAGAAAAAAATCTAGAAAAAAAATCTATAAAATAAATCTAGAAAAAAATCTAGAAAAAAAATCTATAAAATAAATCTAGAAAAAAATCTAGAAAAAAAATCTAGAAAAAAAATCTAGAAAAAAAATCTAGAAAAAAAATCTAGAAAAAAATCTAGAAAAAATCTAGAAAAAAATCTAGAAAAAATCTAGAAAAAAATCTAGAAAAAAAATCTATAAAATAAATCTAGAAAAAAATCTAGAAAAAAAATCTATAAAATAAATCTAGAAAAAAATCTAGAAAAAAAATCTATAAAATAAATCTAGAAAAAAATCTAGAAAAAAAATCTAGAAAAAAAATCTAGACAAAAAATCTAGAAAAAAATTCTAGAAAAATATCTAGAAAAAAAATCTAGAAAAAAAATATAGAAAAAAAATCTAGAAAAAAAACTAGAAAAAAAATCTAGAAAAATATCTAGAAAAAAAATCTAGAAAAAAAATCTAGAAAAAAATCTAGAAAAAAAATCTAGAAAAAATCTAGAAAAAAATCTAGAAAAAAAATCTAGAAAAAAAATCTAGAAAAAAATCTAGAAAAAAATCTAGAAAAAATCTAGAAAAAAATCTAGAAAAAATCTAGAAAAAAATCTAGAAAAAAAATCTAGAAAATAAATCTAGAAAAAAATCTAGAAAAAAAATCTATAAAATAAATCTAGAAAAAAATCTAGAAAAAAAATCTATAAAATAAATCTAGAAAAAAATCTAGAAAAAAAATCTAGAAAAAAAATCTAGACAAAAAATCTAGACAAAAAATCTAGAAAAAAATCTAGAAAAAAATTCTAGAAAAATATCTAGAAAAAAAATCTAGAAAAAAAATCTAGAAAAAAATCTAGAAAAAAAATCTAGAAAAAAAATCTTGAAAAAAATCTAGAAAAAAAATCTAGAAAAAAATCTAGAAAAAAAATCTAGAAAAAAAATCTAGAAAAAAAATCTAGAAAAAAATTCTAGAAAAAAAATCTAGAAAAAAATCTAGAAAAAAAATCTAGAAAAAAATCTAGAAAAAAAATCTAGAAAAAAAATCTAGAAAAAAAATCTAGAAAAAAAATCTAGAAAAAAATCTAGAAAAAAATCTAGAAAAAAAATCTAGAAAAAAAATCTAGAAAAAAAATCTAGAAAAAAATCTAGAAAAAAAATCTATAAAATAAATCTAGAAAAAAATCTAGAAAAAAAATCTATAAAATAAATCTAGAAAAAAATCTAGAAAAAAAATCTATAAAATAAATCTAGAAAAAAATCTAGAAAAAAAATCTAGAAAAAAAATCTAGAAAAAAATCTAGAAAAAAAATCTAGAAAAATATCTAGAAAAAAAATCTAGACAAAAAATCTAGAAAAAAAATCTAGAAAAAAATCTAGAAAAAAATCTAGAAAAAAATCTAGAAAAAAAATCTAGAAAAAAAATCTAGAAAAAAAATCTAGAAAACAAATCTAGAAAAAAATCTTGAAAAAAAATCTATAAAATAAATCTAGAAAAAAATCTAGAAAAAAAATCTAGAAAAAAAATCTAGAAAAAAATCTAGACAAAAAATCTAGAAAAAAAATCTTGAAAAAAATCTAGAAAAAAAATCTAGAAAAAAATCTAGAAAAAAATCTAGAAAAAAAATCTAGAAAAAAAATCTAGAAAAAAAATCTAGAAAAAAAATCTAGACAAAAAATCTAGAAAAAAAATCTTGAAAAAAATCTAGAAAAAAAATCTAGAAAAAAAATCTAGAAAAAAATCTATAAAAAAATTCTTGAAAAAAAATCTAGAAAAAAATCTAGAAAAAAAATCTAGAAAAAAAATCTAGAAAAAAAATCTAGAAAAAAAATCTAGAAAAAAATCTAGAAATAAAATCTATAAAATAAATCTAGAAAAAAATCTAGAAAAAAAATCTAGAAAAAAAATCTAGAAAAAAATCTAGAAAAAAAATCTAGAATAAAAATCTAGAAAAAAAATCTAGAAAAAAAATCTAGAAAAAAAATCTAGAAAAAAATCTAGAAAAAAAATCTTGAAAAAAATCTAGAAAAAAAATCTAGAAAAAAATCTAGAAAAAAATCTAGAAAAAAAATCTAGAAAAAAAATCTAGAAAAAAAATCTAGAAAAAAAATCTAGACAAAAAATCTAGAAAAAAAATCTTGAAAAAAATCTAGAAAAAAAATCTAGAAAAAAAATCTAGAAAAAAATCTAGAAAAAAATTCTTGAAAAAAAATCTAGAAAAAAATCTAGAAAAAAAATCTAGAAAAAAAATCTAGAAAAAAAAATCTAGAAAAAAAATCTAGAAAAAAATCTAGAAATAAAATCTATAAAATAAATCTAGAAAAAAATCTAGAAAAAAAATCTAGAAAAAAAATCTAGAAAAAAATCTAGAAAAAAAATCTAGAAAAAAAATCTAGAAAAAAAATCTAGAAAAAAAATCTAGAAAAAAAATCTAGAAAAAAATCTAGAAAAAAAATCTATAAAATAAATCTAGAAAAAAATCTAGAAAAAAAATCTATAAAATAAATCTAGAAAAAAATCTAGAAAAAAAATCTAGAAAAAAAATCTAGACAAAAAAT
This sequence comes from Oncorhynchus mykiss, assembly GCF_057628025.1. Classification (NCBI taxonomy): domain Eukaryota; kingdom Metazoa; phylum Chordata; class Actinopteri; order Salmoniformes; family Salmonidae; genus Oncorhynchus; species Oncorhynchus mykiss. The sequence continues at coordinate 59,979,783 of NC_143033.1, read as the reverse complement.
CTAGACAAAAAATCTAGAAAAAAATCTAGAAAAAAATTCTAGAAAAATATCTAGAAAAAAAATCTAGAAAAAAAATCTAGAAAAAAATCTAGAAAAAAAATCTAGAAAAAATCTAGAAAAAAATCTAGAAAAAAAATCTAGAAAAAAAATCTAGAAAAAAAATCTAGAAAAAAATCTAGAAAAAATCTAGAAAAAAATCTAGAAAAAATCTAGAAAAAAATCTAGAAAAAAAATCTAGAAAATAAATCTAGAAAAAAATCTAGAAAAAAAATCTATAAAATAAATCTAGAAAAAAATCTAGAAAAAAAATCTATAAAATAAATCTAGAAAAAAATCTAGAAAAAAAATCTAGAAAAAAAATCTAGACAAAAAATCTAGAAAAAAATCTAGAAAAAAATTCTAGAAAAATATCTAGAAAAAAAATCTAGAAAAAAAATCTAGAAAAAAATCTAGAAAAAAAATCTAGAAAAAAAATCTTGAAAAAAATCTAGAAAAAAAATCTAGAAAAAAATCTAGAAAAAAAATCTAGAAAAAAAATCTAGAAAAAAAATCTAGAAAAAAATTCTAGAAAAAAAATCTAGAAAAAAATCTAGAAAAAAAATCTAGAAAAAAATCTAGAAAAAAATCTAGAAAAAAAATCTAGAAAAAAATCTAGAAAAAAAATCTAGAAAAAAAATCTAGAAAAAAAATCTAGAAAAAAAATCTAGAAAAAAATCTAGAAAAAAATCTAGAAAAAAAATCTAGAAAAAAAATCTAGAAAAAAAATCTAGAAAAAAATCTAGAAAAAAAATCTATAAAATAAATCTAGAAAAAAATCTAGAAAAAAAATCTAGAAAAAAATCTAGAAAAAAATCTAGAAAAAAATCTAGAAAAAAAATCTAGAAAAAAAATCTAGAAAAAAAATCTAGAAAACAAATCTAGAAAAAAATCTTGAAAAAAAATCTAGAAAAAAATCTAGAAAAAAAATCTAGAAAAAAATCTAGAAAAAAAATCTAGAAAAATATCTAGAAAAAAAATATAGACAAAAAATCTAGAAAAAAAATCTAGAAAAAAATCTAGAAAAAAAATCTAGAAAAAAAATCTAGAAAAAAAATCTAGAAAAAAAATCTAGAAAAAAAATCTAGAAAAAAAATCTAGAAAAAAAATCTAGAAAAAAATCTAGAAAAAAAATCTATAAAATAAATCTAGAAAAAAATCTAGAAAAAAAATCTAGAAAAAAAATCTAGAAAAAAATCTAGAAAAAAAATCTAGAAAAAAAATCTAGAAAAAAAATCTAGACAAAAAATCTAGAAAAAAAATCTAGAAAAAAATCTAGAAAAAAAATCTAGAAAAAAAATCTAGAAAAAAAATCTAGAAAAAAAATCTAGAAAAAAAATCTAGAAAAAAAATCTAGAAAAAAATCTAGAAAAAAAATCTAGAAAAAAATCTAGAAAAAAAATCTATAAAATAAATCTAGAAAAAAATCTAGAAAAAAAATCTAGAAAAAAAATCTAGAAAAAAATCTAGAAAAAAAATCTAGAAAAATATCTAGAAAAAAAATCTAGACAAAAAATCTAGAAAAAAAATCTAGAAAAAAATCTAGAAAAAAAATCTAGAAAAAAAATCTAGAAAAAAAATCTTGAAAAAAATCTAGAAAAAAAATCTAGAAAAAAATCTAGAAAAAAATCTAGAAAAAAAATCTAGAAAAAAAATCTAGAAAAAAAATCTAGACAAAAATCTAGAAAAAAAATATAGAAAAAAAATATAGAAAAAAAATCTAGAAAAAAATCTAGAAAAAAAATCTAGAAAAATATCTAGAAAAAAAATCTAGACAAAAAATCTAGAAAAAAAATCTAGAAAAAAATCTAGCAAAAAAATCTTGAAAAAAAATCTAGAAAAAAAATCTAGAAAAAAATCTAGAAAAAAATCTAGAAAAAAAATCTATAAAATAAATCTAGAAAAAAATCTAGAAAAAAAATCTATAAAATAAATCTAGAAAAAAATCTAGAAAAAAAATCTATAAAATAAATCTAGAAAAAAATCTAGAAAAAAAATCTAGAAAAAAAATCTAGAAAAAAATCTAGAAAAAAAATCTAGAAAAATATCTAGAAAAAAAATCTAGACAAAAAATCTAGAAAAAAAATCTAGAAAAAAATCTAGAAAAAAATCTAGAAAAAAATCTAGAAAAAAAATCTAGAAAAAAAATCTTGAAAAAAAATCTAGAAAAAAATCTAGAAAAAAATCTTGAAAAAAAATCTAGAAAAAAATCTAGAAAAAAAATCTAGAAAAAAATCTAGAAAAAAAATCTAGAAAAATATCTAGAAAAAAAATATAGACAAAAAATCTAGAAAAAAAATCTAGAAAAAAATCTAGAAAAAAAATCTAGAAAAAAAATCTAGAAAAAAAATCTAGAAAAAAAATCTAGAAAAAAAATCTAGAAAAAAAATCTAGAAAAAAATCTAGAAAAAAATCTAGAAAAAAATCTAGAAAAAAAATCTAGAAAAAAAATCTTGAAAAAAAATCTAGAAAAAAATCTAGAAAAAAATCTTGAAAAAAAATCTAGAAAAAAATCTAGAAAAAAAATCTAGAAAAAAATCTAGAAAAAAAATCTAGAAAAATATCTAGAAAAAAAATATAGACAAAAAATCTAGAAAAAAAATCTAGAAAAAAATCTAGAAAAAAAATCTAGAAAAAAAATCTAGAAAAAAAATCTAGAAAAAAAATCTAGAAAAAAAATCTAGAAAAAAAATCTAGAAAAAAAATCTAGAAAAAAATCTAGAAAAAAAATCTATAAAATAAATCTAGAAAAAAATCTAGAAAAAAAATCTAGAAAAAAAATCTAGAAAAAAATCTAGAAAAAAAAATCTAGAAAAAAAATCTAGAAAAAAAATCTAGACAAAAAATCTAGAAAAAAAATCTAGAAAAAAATCTAGAAAAAAAATCTAGAAAAAAAATCTAGAAAAAAAATCTAGAAAAAAAATCTAGAAAAAAAATCTAGAAAAAAAATCTAGAAAAAAATCTAGAAAAAAAATCTAGAAAAAAATCTAGAAAAAAAATCTATAAAATAAATCTAGAAAAAAATCTAGAAAAAAAATCTAGAAAAAAAATCTAGAAAAAAATCTAGAAAAAAAATCTAGAAAAATATCTAGAAAAAAAATCTAGACAAAAAATCTAGAAAAAAAATCTAGAAAAAAATCTAGAAAAAAAATCTAGAAAAAAAATCTAGAAAAAAAATCTTGAAAAAAATCTAGAAAAAAAATCTAGAAAAAAATCTAGAAAAAAATCTAGAAAAAAAATCTAGAAAAAAAATCTAGAAAAAAAATCTAGACAAAAATCTAGAAAAAAAATCTTGAAAAAAAATATAGAAAAAAAATCTAGAAAAAAATCTAGAAAAAAAATCTAGAAAAATATCTAGAAAAAAAATCTAGACAAAAAATCTAGAAAAAAAATCTAGAAAAAAATCTAGCAAAAAAATCTTGAAAAAAAATCTAGAAAAAAAATCTAGAAAAAAATCTAGAAAAAAAATCTAGAAAAAAAATCTAGAAAAAAATCTAGAAAAAAATTCTTGAAAAAAAATCTAGAAAAAAAATCTAGAAAAAAATATAGAAAAAAAATCTAGAAAAAAAACTAGAAAAAAAATCTAGAAAAATATCTAGAAAATAAATCTAGAAAAAAAATCTAGAAAAAAATCTAGAAAAAAAATCTAGAAAAAATCTAGAAAAAAATCTAGAAAAAAAATCTAGAAAAAAAATCTAGAAAAAAAATCTAGAAAAAAATCTAGAAAAAATCTAGAAAAAAATCTAGAAAAAATCTAGAAAAAAATCTAGAAAAAAAATCTAGAAAAATATCTAGAAAAAAAATCTAGAAAAAAAATCTAGAAAAAAATCTAGAAAAAAAATCTAGAAAAAAAATCTTGAAAAAAATCTAGAAAAAAAATCTAGAAAAAAATCTAGAAAAAAAATCTAGAAAAAAAATCTAGAAAAAAAATCTAGAAAAAAATTCTAGAAAAAAAATCTAGAAAAAAATCTAGAAAAAAAATCTAGAAAAAAATCTAGAAAAAAATCTAGAAAAAAAATCTAGAAAAAAATCTAGAAAAAAAATCTAGAAAAAAAATCTAGAAAAAAAATCTAGAAAAAAAATCTAGAAAAAAATCTAGAAAAAAATCTAGAAAAAAAATCTAGAAAAAAAATCTAGAAAAAAAATCTAGAAAAAAATCTAGAAAAAAAATCTATAAAATAAATCTAGAAAAAAATCTAGAAAAAAAATCTATAAAATAAATCTAGAAAAAAATCTAGAAAAAAAATCTATAAAATAAATCTAGAAAAAAATCTAGAAAAAAAATCTAGAAAAAAAATCTAGAAAAAAATCTAGAAAAAAAATCTAGAAAAATATCTAGAGAAAAAAAATCTAGACAAAAAATCTAGAAAAAAAATCTAGAAAAAAATCTAGAAAAAAAATCTAGAAAAAAAATCTAGAAAAAAAATCTAGAAAAAAATCTAGAAAAAAAATCTAGAAAAAAAATCTAGAAAAAAAATCTAGAAAAAAAATCTAGAAAAAAATCTAGAAAAAAATCTAGAAAAAAAATCTAGAAAAAAAATCTAGAAAAAAAATCTAGAAAAAAAATCTAGAAAAAAATCTTGAAAAAAAATCTATAAAATAAATCTAGAAAAAAATCTAGAAAAAAAATCTAGAAAAAAAATCTAGAAAAAAATCTAGACAAAAAATCTAGAAAAAAAATCTTGAAAAAAATCTAGAAAAAAAATCTAGAAAAAAATCTAGAAAAAAATCTAGAAAAAAAATCTAGAAAAAAAATCTAGAAAAAAATCTTGAAAAAAAATCTATAAAATAAATCTAGAAAAAAATCTAGAAAAAAAATCTAGAAAAAAAATCTAGAAAAAAATCTAGACAAAAAATCTAGAAAAAAAATCTTGAAAAAAATCTAGAAAAAAAATCTAGAAAAAAATCTAGAAAAAAATCTAGAAAAAAAATCTAGAAAAAAAATCTAGAAAAAAAATCTAGAAAAAAAATCTAGACAAAAAATCTAGAAAAAAAATCTAGACAAAAAATCTAGAAAAAAAATCTTGAAAAAAAATCTAGAAAAAAATCTAGAAAAAAATTCTTGAAAAAAAATCTAGAAAAAAATCTAGAAAAAAAATCTAGAAAAAAAATCTAGAAAAAAAATCTAGAAAAAAATCTAGAAATAAAATCTATAAAATAAATCTAGAAAAAAATCTAGAAAAAAAATCTACAAAAAAAATCTAGAAAAAAATCTAGAAAAAAAATCTAGAAAAAAAATCTAGAAAAAAAATCTAGAAAAAAATTATTGAAAAAAAATATAGAAAAAAAATATAGAAAAAAAATCTAGAAAAAAATCTAGAAAAAAAATCTAGAAAAATATCTAGAAAAAAAATCTAGACAAAAAATCTAGAAAAAAAATCTAGAAAAAAATCTAGAAAAAAAATCTTGAAAAAAATTCTTGAAAAAAAATCTAGAAAAAAAATCTAGAAAAAAAATCTAGAAAAAAAATCTAGAAAAAAATCTAGAAAAAAAATCTATAAAATAAATCTAGAAAAAAATCTAGAAAAAAATCTAGAAAAAAATCTAGAAAAAAATTCTTGAAAAAAAATCTAGAAAAAAAATCTAGAAAAAAAATATAGAAAAAAAATCTAGAAAAAAAACTAGAAAAAAAATCTAGAAAAATATCTAGAAAAAAAATCTAGAAAAAAAATCTAGAAAAAAATCTAGAAAAAAAATCTAGAAAAAAATCTAGAAAATAAATCTAGAAAAAAATCTAGAAAAAAAATCTATAAAATAAATCTAGAAAAAAATCTAGAAAAAAAATCTATAAAATAAATCTAGAAAAAAATCTAGAAAAAAAATCTAGAAAAAAAATCTAGACAAAAAATCTAGACAAAAAATCTAGAAAAAAAACTAGAAAAAAATTCTAGAAAAATATCTAGAAAAAAAATCTAGAAAAAAAATCTAGAAAAAAAATCTAGAAAAAAAACTAGAAAAAAAATCTAGAAAAATATCTAGAAAAAAAATCTAGAAAAAAAATCTAGAAAAAAATCTAGAAAAAAAATCTAGAAAAAATCTAGAAAAAAATCTAGAAAAAAAATCTAGAAAAAAAATCTAGAAAAAAAATCTAGAAAAAAATCTAGAAAAAATCTAGAAAAAAATCTAGAAAAAATCTAGAAAAAAATCTAGAAAAAAAATCTAGAAAATAAATCTAGAAAAAAATCTAGAAAAAAAATCTATAAAATAAATCTAGAAAAAAATCTAGAAAAAAAATCTATAAAATAAATCTAGAAAAAAATCTAGAAAAAAAATCTAGAAAAAAAATCTAGACAAAAAATCTAGACAAAAAATCTAGAAAAAAATCTAGAAAAAAATTCTAGAAAAATATCTAGAAAAAAAATCTAGAAAAAAAATCTAGAAAAAAATCTAGAAAAAAAATCTAGAAAAAAAATCTTGAAAAAAATCTAGAAAAAAAATCTAGAAAAAAAATCTAGAAAAAAAATCTAGAAAAAAAATCTAGAAAAAAATCTAGAAAAAATCTAGAAAAAAATCTAGAAAAAATCTAGAAAAAAATCTAGAAAAAAAATCTAGAAAATAAATCTAGAAAAAAATCTAGAAAAAAAATCTATAAAATAAATCTAGAAAAAAATCTAGAAAAAAAATCTATAAAATAAATCTAGAAAAAAATCTAGAAAAAAAATCTAGAAAAAAAATCTAGACAAAAAATCTAGACAAAAAATCTAGAAAAAAATCTAGAAAAAAATTCTAGAAAAATATCTAGAAAAAAAATCTAGAAAAAAAATCTAGAAAAAAATCTAGAAAAAAAATCTAGAAAAAAATCTAGAAAAAAAATCTATAAAATAAATCTAGAAAAAAATCTAGAAAAAAAATCTATAAAATAAATCTAGAAAAAAATCTAGAAAAAAAATCTATAAAATAAATCTAGAAAAAAATCTAGAAAAAAAATCTAGAAAAAAAATCTAGAAAAAAATCTAGAAAAAAAATCTAGAAAAATATCTAGAGAAAAAAAATCTAGACAAAAAATCTAGAAAAAAAATCTAGAAAAAAATCTAGAAAAAAAATCTAGAAAAAAAATCTAGAAAAAAAATCTAGAAAAAAATCTAGAAAAAAAATCTAGAAAAAAAATCTAGAAAAAAAATCTAGAAAAAAAATCTAGAAAAAAATCTAGAAAAAAATCTAGAAAAAAAATCTAGAAAAAAAATCTAGAAAAAAAATCTAGAAAAAAAATCTAGAAAAAAATCTTGAAAAAAAATCTATAAAATAAATCTAGAAAAAAATCTAGAAAAAAAATCTAGAAAAAAAATCTAGAAAAAAATCTAGACAAAAAATCTAGAAAAAAAATCTTGAAAAAAATCTAGAAAAAAAATCTAGAAAAAAATCTAGAAAAAAATCTAGAAAAAAAATCTAGAAAAAAAATCTAGAAAAAAAATCTAGAAAAAAAATCTAGACAAAAAATCTAGAAAAAAAATCTTGAAAAAAATCTAGAAAAAAAATCTAGAAAAAAAATCTAGAAAAAAATCTAGAAAAAAATTCTTGAAAAAAAATCTAGAAAAAAATCTAGAAAAAAAATCTAGAAAAAAAATCTAGAAAAAAAATCTAGAAAAAAAATCTAGAAAAAAATCTAGAAATAAAATCTATAAAATAAATCTAGAAAAAAATCTAGAAAAAAAATCTACAAAAAAAATCTAGAAAAAAATCTAGAAAAAAAATCTAGAAAAAAAATCTAGAAAAAAAATCTAGAAAAAAATTATTGAAAAAAAATATAGAAAAAAAATATAGAAAAAAAATCTAGAAAAAAATCTAGAAAAAAAATCTAGAAAAATATCTAGAAAAAAAATCTTGAAAAAAATTCTTGAAAAAAAATCTAGAAAAAAAATCTAGAAAAAAAATCTAGAAAAAAAATCTAGAAAAAAATCTAGAAAAAAATCTAGAAAAAAAATCTAGAAAAAAAATCTAGAAAAAAAATCTAGAAAAAAATTATTGAAAAAAAATATAGAAAAAAAATATAGAAAAAAAATCTAGAAAAAAATCTAGAAAAAAAATCTAGAAAAATATCTAGAAAAAAAATCTTGAAAAAAATTCTTGAAAAAAAATCTAGAAAAAAAATCTAGAAAAAAAATCTAGAAAAAAAATCTAGAAAAAAATCTAGAAAAAAAATCTATAAAATAAATCTAGAAAAAAATCTAGAAAAAAAATCTAGAAAAAAAACTAGAAAAAAAATCTAGAAAAATATCTAGAAAATAAATCTAGAAAAAAAATCTAGAAAAAAATCTAGAAAAAAAATCTAGAAAAAATCTAGAAAAAAATCTAGAAAAAAAATCTAGAAAAAAAATCTAGAAAAAAAATCTAGAAAAAAATCTAGAAAAAATCTAGAAAAAAATCTAGAAAAAATCTAGAAAAAAATCTAGAAAAAAAATCTAGAAAAATATCTAGAAAAAAAATCTAGAAAAAAAATCTAGAAAAAAATCTAGAAAAAAAATCTAGAAAAAAAATCTTGAAAAAAATCTAGAAAAAAAATCTAGAAAAAAATCTAGAAAAAAAATCTAGAAAAAAAATCTAGAAAAAAAATCTAGAAAAAAATTATTGAAAAAAAATATAGAAAAAAAATATAGAAAAAAAATCTAGAAAAAAATCTAGAAAAAAAATCTAGAAAAATATCTAGAAAAAAAATCTTGAAAAAAATTCTTGAAAAAAAATCTAGAAAAAAAATCTAGAAAAAAAATCTAGAAAAAAAATCTAGAAAAAAATCTAGAAAAAAAATCTATAAAATAAATCTAGAAAAAAATCTAGAAAAAAAATCTAGAAAAAAAACTAGAAAAAAAATCTAGAAAAATATCTAGAAAATAAATCTAGAAAAAAAATCTAGAAAAAAATCTAGAAAAAAAATCTAGAAAAAATCTAGAAAAAAATCTAGAAAAAAAATCTAGAAAAAAAATCTAGAAAAAAAATCTAGAAAAAAATCTAGAAAAAATCTAGAAAAAAATCTAGAAAAAATCTAGAAAAAAATCTAGAAAAAAAATCTAGAAAAATATCTAGAAAAAAAATCTAGAAAAAAAATCTAGAAAAAAATCTAGAAAAAAAATCTAGAAAAAAAATCTTGAAAAAAATCTAGAAAAAAAATCTAGAAAAAAATCTAGAAAAAAAATCTAGAAAAAAAATCTAGAAAAAAAATCTAGAAAAAAATTCTAGAAAAAAAATCTAGAAAAAAATCTAGAAAAAAAATCTAGAAAAAAATCTAGAAAAAAATCTAGAAAAAAAATCTAGAAAAAAATCTAGAAAAAAAATCTAGAAAAAAAATCTAGAAAAAAAATCTAGAAAAAAAATCTAGAAAAAAATCTAGAAAAAAATCTAGAAAAAAAATCTAGAAAAAAAATCTAGAAAAAAAATCTAGAAAAAAATCTAGAAAAAAAATCTATAAAATAAATCTAGAAAAAAATCTAGAAAAAAAATCTATAAAATAAATCTAGAAAAAAATCTAGAAAAAAAATCTATAAAATAAATCTAGAAAAAAATCTAGAAAAAAAATCTAGAAAAAAAATCTAGAAAAAAATCTAGAAAAAAAATCTAGAAAAATATCTAGAGAAAAAAAATCTAGACAAAAAATCTAGAAAAAAAATCTAGAAAAAAATCTAGAAAAAAAATCTAGAAAAAAAATCTAGAAAAAAAATCTAGAAAAAAATCTAGAAAAAAAATCTAGAAAAAAAATCTAGAAAAAAAATCTAGAAAAAAAATCTAGAAAAAAATCTAGAAAAAAATCTAGAAAAAAAATCTAGAAAAAAAATCTAGAAAAAAAATCTAGAAAAAAAATCTAGAAAAAAATCTTGAAAAAAAATCTATAAAATAAATCTAGAAAAAAATCTAGAAAAAAAATCTAGAAAAAAAATCTAGAAAAAAATCTAGACAAAAAATCTAGAAAAAAAATCTTGAAAAAAATCTAGAAAAAAAATCTAGAAAAAAATCTAGAAAAAAATCTAGAAAAAAAATCTAGAAAAAAAATCTAGAAAAAAATCTTGAAAAAAAATCTATAAAATAAATCTAGAAAAAAATCTAGAAAAAAAATCTAGAAAAAAAATCTAGAAAAAAATCTAGACAAAAAATCTAGAAAAAAAATCTTGAAAAAAATCTAGAAAAAAAATCTAGAAAAAAATCTAGAAAAAAATCTAGAAAAAAAATCTAGAAAAAAAATCTAGAAAAAAAATCTAGAAAAAAAATCTAGACAAAAAATCTAGAAAAAAAATCTAGACAAAAAATCTAGAAAAAAAATCTTGAAAAAAAATCTAGAAAAAAATCTAGAAAAAAATTCTTGAAAAAAAATCTAGAAAAAAATCTAGAAAAAAAATCTAGAAAAAAAATCTAGAAAAAAAATCTAGAAAAAAATCTAGAAATAAAATCTATAAAATAAATCTAGAAAAAAATCTAGAAAAAAAATCTACAAAAAAAATCTAGAAAAAAATCTAGAAAAAAAATCTAGAAAAAAAATCTAGAAAAAAAATCTAGAAAAAAATTATTGAAAAAAAATATAGAAAAAAAATATAGAAAAAAAATCTAGAAAAAAATCTAGAAAAAAAATCTAGAAAAATATCTAGAAAAAAAATCTAGACAAAAAATCTAGAAAAAAAATCTAGAAAAAAATCTAGAAAAAAAATCTTGAAAAAAATTCTTGAAAAAAAATCTAGAAAAAAAATCTAGAAAAAAAATCTAGAAAAAAAATCTAGAAAAAAATCTAGAAAAAAAATCTATAAAATAAATCTAGAAAAAAATCTAGAAAAAAATCTAGAAAAAAATCTAGAAAAAAATTCTTGAAAAAAAATCTAGAAAAAAAATCTAGAAAAAAAATATAGAAAAAAAATCTAGAAAAAAAACTAGAAAAAAAATCTAGAAAAATATCTAGAAAAAAAATCTAGAAAAAAAATCTAGAAAAAAATCTAGAAAAAAAATCTAGAAAAAAATCTAGAAAATAAATCTAGAAAAAAATCTAGAAAAAAAATCTATAAAATAAATCTAGAAAAAAATCTAGAAAAAAAATCTATAAAATAAATCTAGAAAAAAATCTAGAAAAAAAATCTAGAAAAAAAATCTAGACAAAAAATCTAGACAAAAAATCTAGAAAAAAAACTAGAAAAAAATTCTAGAAAAATATCTAGAAAAAAAATCTAGAAAAAAAATCTAGAAAAAAAATCTAGAAAAAAAACTAGAAAAAAAATCTAGAAAAATATCTAGAAAAAAAATCTAGAAAAAAAATCTAGAAAAAAATCTAGAAAAAAAATCTAGAAAAAATCTAGAAAAAAATCTAGAAAAAAAATCTAGAAAAAAAATCTAGAAAAAAAATCTAGAAAAAAATCTAGAAAAAATCTAGAAAAAAATCTAGAAAAAATCTAGAAAAAAATCTAGAAAAAAAATCTAGAAAATAAATCTAGAAAAAAATCTAGAAAAAAAATCTATAAAATAAATCTAGAAAAAAATCTAGAAAAAAAATCTATAAAATAAATCTAGAAAAAAATCTAGAAAAAAAATCTAGAAAAAAAATCTAGACAAAAAATCTAGACAAAAAATCTAGAAAAAAATCTAGAAAAAAATTCTAGAAAAATATCTAGAAAAAAAATCTAGAAAAAAAATCTAGAAAAAAATCTAGAAAAAAAATCTAGAAAAAAATCTAGAAAAAAAATCTTGAAAAAAATTCTTGAAAAAAAATCTAGAAAAAAAATCTAGAAAAAAAATCTAGAAAAAAAATCTAGAAAAAAATCTAGAAAAAAAATCTATAAAATAAATCTAGAAAAAAATCTAGAAAAAAATCTAGAAAAAAATCTAGAAAAAAATTCTTGAAAAAAAATCTAGAAAAAAAATCTAGAAAAAAAATATAGAAAAAAAATCTAGAAAAAAAACTAGAAAAAAAATCTAGAAAAATATCTAGAAAAAAAATCTAGAAAAAAAATCTAGAAAAAAATCTAGAAAAAAAATCTAGAAAAAAATCTAGAAAATAAATCTAGAAAAAAATCTAGAAAAAAAATCTATAAAATAAATCTAGAAAAAAATCTAGAAAAAAAATCTATAAAATAAATCTAGAAAAAAATCTAGAAAAAAAATCTAGAAAAAAAATCTAGACAAAAAATCTAGACAAAAAATCTAGAAAAAAAACTAGAAAAAAATTCTAGAAAAATATCTAGAAAAAAAATCTAGAAAAAAAATCTAGAAAAAAAATCTAGAAAAAAAACTAGAAAAAAAATCTAGAAAAATATCTAGAAAAAAAATCTAGAAAAAAAATCTAGAAAAAAATCTAGAAAAAAAATCTAGAAAAAATCTAGAAAAAAATCTAGAAAAAAAATCTAGAAAAAAAATCTAGAAAAAAAATCTAGAAAAAAATCTAGAAAAAATCTAGAAAAAAATCTAGAAAAAATCTAGAAAAAAATCTAGAAAAAAAATCTAGAAAATAAATCTAGAAAAAAATCTAGAAAAAAAATCTATAAAATAAATCTAGAAAAAAATCTAGAAAAAAAATCTATAAAATAAATCTAGAAAAAAATCTAGAAAAAAAATCTAGAAAAAAAATCTAGACAAAAAATCTAGACAAAAAATCTAGAAAAAAATCTAGAAAAAAATTCTAGAAAAATATCTAGAAAAAAAATCTAGAAAAAAAATCTAGAAAAAAATCTAGAAAAAAAATCTAGAAAAAAAATCTTGAAAAAAATCTAGAAAAAAAATCTAGAAAAAAAATCTAGAAAAAAAATCTAGAAAAAAAATCTAGAAAAAAATCTAGAAAAAATCTAGAAAAAAATCTAGAAAAAATCTAGAAAAAAATCTAGAAAAAAAATCTAGAAAATAAATCTAGAAAAAAATCTAGAAAAAAAATCTATAAAATAAATCTAGAAAAAAATCTAGAAAAAAAATCTATAAAATAAATCTAGAAAAAAATCTAGAAAAAAAATCTAGAAAAAAAATCTAGACAAAAAATCTAGACAAAAAATCTAGAAAAAAATCTAGAAAAAAATTCTAGAAAAATATCTAGAAAAAAAATCTAGAAAAAAAATCTAGAAAAAAATCTAGAAAAAAAATCTAGAAAAAAATCTAGAAAAAAAATCTATAAAATAAATCTAGAAAAAAATCTAGAAAAAAAATCTATAAAATAAATCTAGAAAAAAATCTAGAAAAAAAATCTATAAAATAAATCTAGAAAAAAATCTAGAAAAAAAATCTAGAAAAAAAATCTAGAAAAAAATCTAGAAAAAAAATCTAGAAAAATATCTAGAGAAAAAAAATCTAGACAAAAAATCTAGAAAAAAAATCTAGAAAAAAATCTAGAAAAAAAATCTAGAAAAAAAATCTAGAAAAAAAATCTAGAAAAAAATCTAGAAAAAAAATCTAGAAAAAAAATCTAGAAAAAAAATCTAGAAAAAAAATCTAGAAAAAAATCTAGAAAAAAATCTAGAAAAAAAATCTAGAAAAAAAATCTAGAAAAAAAATCTAGAAAAAAAATCTAGAAAAAAATCTTGAAAAAAAATCTATAAAATAAATCTAGAAAAAAATCTAGAAAAAAAATCTAGAAAAAAAATCTAGAAAAAAATCTAGACAAAAAATCTAGAAAAAAAATCTTGAAAAAAATCTAGAAAAAAAATCTAGAAAAAAATCTAGAAAAAAATCTAGAAAAAAAATCTAGAAAAAAAATCTAGAAAAAAAATCTAGAAAAAAAATCTAGACAAAAAATCTAGAAAAAAAATCTTGAAAAAAATCTAGAAAAAAAATCTAGAAAAAAAATCTAGAAAAAAATCTAGAAAAAAATTCTTGAAAAAAAATCTAGAAAAAAATCTAGAAAAAAAATCTAGAAAAAAAATCTAGAAAAAAAATCTAGAAAAAAAATCTAGAAAAAAATCTAGAAATAAAATCTATAAAATAAATCTAGAAAAAAATCTAGAAAAAAAATCTACAAAAAAAATCTAGAAAAAAATCTAGAAAAAAAATCTAGAAAAAAAATCTAGAAAAAAAATCTAGAAAAAAATTATTGAAAAAAAATATAGAAAAAAAATATAGAAAAAAAATCTAGAAAAAAATCTAGAAAAAAAATCTAGAAAAATATCTAGAAAAAAAATCTTGAAAAAAATTCTTGAAAAAAAATCTAGAAAAAAAATCTAGAAAAAAAATCTAGAAAAAAAATCTAGAAAAAAATCTAGAAAAAAAATCTATAAAATAAATCTAGAAAAAAATCTAGAAAAAAAATCTAGAAAAAAAATCTAGAAAAAAATCTAGAAAAAAAATCTAGAAAAAAAATCTAGAAAAAAAATCTAGACAAAAAATCTAGAAAAAAAATCTAGAAAAAAATCTAGAAAAAAAATCTAGAAAAAAAATCTTGAAAAAAATTCTTGAAAAAAAATCTAGAAAAAAATCTAGAAAAAAATCTAGAAAAAAAATCTAGAAAAAAAATCTAGAAAAAAAATCTAGAAAAAAAATCTAGAAAAAAATCTAGAAAAAAAATCTATAAAATAAATCTAGAAAAAAATCTAGAAAAAAAATCTAGAAAAAAAATCTAGAAAAAAATCTAGAAAAAAAATCTAGAAAAATATCTAGAAAAAAAATCTAGACAAAAAATCTAGAAAAAAAATCTAGAAAAAAATCTAGAAAAAAAATCTAGAAAAAAAATCTAGAAAAAAAATCTTGAAAAAAATCTAGAAAAAAAATCTAGAAAAAAATCTAGAAAAAAATCTAGAAAAAAAATCTAGAAAAAAAATCTTGAAAAAAAATGTAGAAAAAAAATCTAGAAAAAAAATATAGAAAAAAAATCTAGAAAAAAAACTAGAAAAAAAATCTAGAAAAATATCTAGAAAAAAAATCTAGAAAAAAAATCTAGAAAAAAATCTAGAAAAAAATCTAGAAAAAAATTCTTGAAAAAAAATGTAGAAAAAAAATCTAGAAAAAAAATATAGAAAAAAAATCTAGAAAAAAAACTAGAAAAAAAATCTAGAAAAATATCTAGAAAAAAAATCTAGAAAAAAAATCTAGAAAAAAATCTAGAAAAAAAATCTAGAAAAAATCTAGAAAAAAATCTAGAAAAAAAATCTAGAAAAAAAATCTAGAAAAAAAATCTAGACAAAAAATCTAGAAAAAAATCTAGAAAAAAAATCTAGAAAAAAAATCTAGAAAAAAATCTAGAAAAAAAATCTAGAAAAAAATCTAGAAAAAAAATCTAGAAAAAAAATCTAGAAAAAAATCTAGAAAAAAAATCTAGAAAAAAATCTAGAAAAAAATTCTTGAAAAAAAATCTAGAAAAAAATCTAGAAAAAAAATCTAGAAAAAAAATCTAGAAAAAAAATCTAGAAAAAAAATCTAGAAAAAAATCTAGAAATAAAATCTATAAAATAAATCTAGAAAAAAATCTAGAAAAAAAATCTAGAAAAAAAATCTAGAAAAAAATCTAGAAAAAAAATCTAGAAAAAAAATCTAGAAAAAAAATCTAGAAAAAAAATCTAGAAAAAAAATCTAGAAAAAAAATCTAGAAAAAAATCTAGAAAAAAAATCTATAAAATAAATCTAGAAAAAAATCTAGAAAAAAAATCTAGAAAAAAAATCTAGAAAAAAATCTAGAAAAAAAATCTAGAAAAATATCTAGAAAAAAAATATAGACAAAAAATCTAGAAAAAAAATCTAGAAAAAAATCTAGAAAAAAAATCTAGAAAAAAAATCTAGAAAAAAAATCTAGAAAAAAATCTAGAAAAAAATCTAGAAAAAAAATCTAGAAAAAAAATCTAGAAAAAAAATCTAGACAAAAAATCTAGAAAAAAATCTAGAAAAAAAATCTAGAAAAAAATCTAGAAAAAAAATCTAGAAAAAAATCTAGCAAAAAAATCTTGAAAAAAAATCTAGAAAAAAAATCTTGAAAAAAATCTAGAAAAAAAATCTAGAAAAAAAATCTAGAAAAAAATCTAGAAAAAAATTCTTGAAAAAAAATCTAGAAAAAAAATCTAGAAAAAAAATATAGAAAAAAAATCTAGAAAAAAAACTAGAAAAAAAATCTAGAAAAATATCTAGAAAAAAAATCTAGAAAAAAAATCTAGAAAAAAATCTAGAAAAAAAATCTAGAAAAAATCTAGAAAAAAATCTAGAAAAAAAATCTAGAAAAAAAATCTAGAAAAAAAATCTAGACAAATAATCTAGAAAAAAATCTAGAAAAAATCTAGAAAAAAATCTAGAAAAAATCTAGAAAAAAATCTAGAAAAAAAATCTAGAAAAAAAATCTTGAAAAAAATCTAGAAAAAAAATCTAGAAAAAAATCTAGAAAAAAAATCTAGAAAAAAAATCTAGAAAAAAAATCTAGAAAAAAATTCTAGAAAAAAAATCTAGAAAAAAATCTAGAAAAAAAATCTAGAAAAAAATCTAGAAAAAAAATCTAGAAAAAAAATCTAGAAAAAAATCTAGAAAAAAAATCTAGAAAAAAAATCTAGAAAAAAAATCTTGAAAAAAAATATAGAAAAAAAATCTAGAAAAAAATCTAGAAAAAAAATCTAGAAAAATATCTAGAAAAAAAATCTAGACAAAAAATCTAGAAAAAAAATCTAGAAAAAAATCTAGCAAAAAAATCTTGAAAAAAAATCTAGAAAAAAAATCTTGAAAAAAATCTAGAAAAAAAATCTAGAAAAAAAATCTAGAAAAAAATCTAGAAAAAAATTCTTGAAAAAAAATCTAGAAAAAAAATCTAGAAAAAAAATATAGAAAAAAAATCTAGAAAAAAAACTAGAAAAAAAATCTAGAAAAATATCTAGAAAAAAAATCTAGAAAAAAAATCTAGAAAAAAATCTAGAAAAAAAATCTAGAAAAAATCTAGAAAAAAATCTAGACAAATAATCTAGAAAAAAATCTAGAAAAAATCTAGAAAAAAATCTAGAAAAAATCTAGAAAAAAAATCTAGAAAAAAAATCTAGAAAAAAAATCTAGAAAAAAAACTAGAAAAAAAATCTAGAAAAATATCTAGAAAAAAAATCTAGAAAAAAAATCTAGAAAAAAATCTAGACAAAAAATCTAGAAAAAATCTAGAAAAAAATCTAGAAAAAAAATCTAGAAAAAAAATCTAGAAAAAAAATCTAGACAAATAATCTAGAAAAAAATCTAGAAAAAATCTAGAAAAAAATCTAGAAAAAATCTAGAAAAAAATCTAGAAAAAAAATCTAGAAAAAAAATCTAGAAAAAAATCTAGAAAAAAAATCTATAAAATAAATCTAGAAAAAAATCTAGAAAAAAAATCTATAAAATAAATCTAGAAAAAAATCTAGAAAAAAAATCTAGAAAAAAAATCTAGAAAAAAAATCTAGACAAAAAATCTAGAAAAAAATCTAGAAAAAAATCTAGAAAAAAATTCTAGAAAAATATCTAGAAAAAAAATCTAGAAAAAAAATCTAGAAAAAAATCTAGAAAAAAAATCTAGAAAAAAAATCTTGAAAAAAATCTAGAAAAAAAATCTAGAAAAAAATCTAGAAAAAAAATCTAGAAAAAAAATCTAGAAAAAAAATCTAGAAAAAAATTCTAGAAAAAAAATCTAGAAAAAAATCTAGAAAAAAAATCTAGAAAAAAATCTAGAAAAAAAATCTAGAAAAAAAATCTAGAAAAAAATCTAGAAAAAAAATCTAGAAAAAAAATCTAGAAAAAAAATCTAGAAAAAAAATCTAGAGAAAAATCTAGAAAAAAATCTAGAAAAAAAATCTAGAAAAAAAATCTAGAAAAAAAATCTAGAAAAAAATCTAGAAAAAAAATCTAGAAAAAAAATCTAGAAAAAAAATCTAGAAAAAAAATCTAGAAAAAAATCTAGAAAAAAAATCTATAAAATAAATCTAGAAAAAAATTCTTGAAAAAAAATCTAGAAAAAAAATCTAGAAAAAAAATCTAGAAAAAAAATCTAGAAAAAAAACTAGAAAAAAAATCTAGAAAAAATCTAGAAAAAAATTATTGAAAAAAAATCTAGAAAAAAAATCTAGAAAAAAAATCTAGAAAAAAAATCTAGAAAAAAAACTAGAAAAAAAATCTAGAAAAATATCTAGAAAAAAAATCTAGAAAAAAAATCTAGAAAAAAATCTAGAAAAAAATCTAGAAAAAATCTAGAAAAAAATCTAGAAAAAATCTAGAAAAAAATCTAGAAAAAAAATCTAGAAAAAAAATCTAGAAAAAAATCTAGAAAAAAAATCTATAAAATAAATCTAGAAAAAAATCTAGAAAAAAAATCTATAAAATAAATCTAGAAAAAAATCTAGAAAAAAAATCTAGAAAAAAAATCTAGAAAAAAAATCTAGACAAAAAATCTAGAAAAAAATCTAGAAAAAAATCTAGAAAAAAATTCTAGAAAAATATCTAGAAAAAAAATCTAGAAAAAAAATCTAGAAAAAAATCTAGAAAAAAAATCTAGAAAAAAAATCTTGAAAAAAATCTAGAAAAAAAATCTAGAAAAAAATCTAGAAAAAAAATCTAGAAAAAAAATCTAGAAAAAAAATCTAGAAAAAAATTCTAGAAAAAAAATCTAGAAAAAAATCTAGAAAAAAAATCTAGAAAAAAATCTAGAAAAAAAATCTAGAAAAAAAATCTAGAAAAAAATCTAGAAAAAAAATCTAGAAAAAAAATCTAGAAAAAAAATCTAGAAAAAAAATCTAGAAAAAAATCTAGAAAAAAATCTAGAAAAAAAATCTAGAAAAAAAATCTAGAAAAAAAAATCTAGAAAAAAATCTATAAAAAAAATCTAGAAAAAAAATCTAGAAAAAAAATCTAGAAAAAAAATCTAGAAAAAAATCTAGAAAAAAAATCTAGAAAATAAATCTAGAAAAAAATTATTGAAAAAAAATCTAGAAAAAAAATCTAGAAAAAAAATATAGAAAACAAATCTAGAAAAAAAACTAGAAAAAAAATCTAGAAAAATATCTAGAAAAAAAATCTAGAAAAAAAATCTAGAAAAAAATCTAGAAAAAAAATCTAGAAAAAATCTAGAAAAAAATCTAGAAAAAAAATCTAGAAAAAAAATCTAGAAAAAAAATCTAGACAAATAATCTAGAAAAAAATCTAGAAAAAATCTAGAAAAAAATCTAGAAAAAATCTAGAAAAAAATCTAGAAAAAAAATCTAGAAAAAAAATCTTGAAAAAAATCTAGAAAAAAAATCTAGAAAAAAATCTAGAAAAAAAATCTAGAAAAAAAATCTAGAAAAAAAATCTAGAAAAAAATTCTAGAAAAAAAATCTAGAAAAAAATCTAGAAAAAAAATCTAGAAAAAAATCTAGAAAAAAAATCTAGAAAAAAAATCTAGAAAAAAATCTAGAAAAAAAATCTAGAAAAAAAATCTAGAAAAAAAATCTTGAAAAAAAATATAGAAAAAAAATCTAGAAAAAAATCTAGAAAAAAAATCTAGAAAAATATCTAGAAAAAAAATCTAGACAAAAAATCTAGAAAAAAAATCTAGAAAAAAATCTAGCAAAAAAATCTTGAAATAAAATCTAGAAAAAAAATCTTGAAAAAAATCTAGAAAAAAAATCTAGAAAAAAAATCTAGAAAAAAATCTAGAAAAAAATTCTTGAAAAAAAATCTAGAAAAAAAATCTAGAAAAAAAATATAGAAAAAAAATCTAGAAAAAAAACTAGAAAAAAAATCTAGAAAAATATCTAGAAAAAAAATCTAGAAAAAAAATCTAGAAAAAAATCTAGAAAAAAAATCTAGAAAAAATCTAGAAAAAAATCTAGACAAATAATCTAGAAAAAAATCTAGAAAAAATCTAGAAAAAAATCTAGAAAAAATCTAGAAAAAAAATCTAGAAAAAAAATCTAGAAAAAAAATCTAGAAAAAAAACTAGAAAAAAAATCTAGAAAAATATCTAGAAAAAAAATCTAGAAAAAAAATCTAGAAAAAAATCTAGACAAAAAATCTAGAAAAAATCTAGAAAAAAATCTAGAAAAAAAATCTAGAAAAAAAATCTAGAAAAAAAATCTAGACAAATAATCTAGAAAAAAATCTAGAAAAAATCTAGAAAAAAATCTAGAAAAAATCTAGAAAAAAATCTAGAAAAAAAATCTAGAAAAAAAATCTAGAAAAAAATCTAGAAAAAAAATCTATAAAATAAATCTAGAAAAAAATCTAGAAAAAAAATCTATAAAATAAATCTAGAAAAAAATCTAGAAAAAAAATCTAGAAAAAAAATCTAGAAAAAAAATCTAGACAAAAAATCTAGAAAAAAATCTAGAAAAAAATCTAGAAAAAAATTCTAGAAAAATATCTAGAAAAAAAATCTAGAAAAAAAATCTAGAAAAAAATCTAGAAAAAAAATCTAGAAAAAAAATCTTGAAAAAAATCTAGAAAAAAAATCTAGAAAAAAATCTAGAAAAAAAATCTAGAAAAAAAATCTAGAAAAAAAATCTAGAAAAAAATTCTAGAAAAAAAATCTAGAAAAAAATCTAGAAAAAAAATCTAGAAAAAAATCTAGAAAAAAAATCTAGAAAAAAAATCTAGAAAAAAATCTAGAAAAAAAATCTAGAAAAAAAATCTAGAAAAAAAATCTAGAAAAAAAATCTAGAGAAAAATCTAGAAAAAAATCTAGAAAAAAAATCTAGAAAAAAAATCTAGAAAAAAAATCTAGAAAAAAATCTAGAAAAAAAATCTAGAAAAAAAATCTAGAAAAAAAATCTAGAAAAAAAATCTAGAAAAAAATCTAGAAAAAAAATCTATAAAATAAATCTAGAAAAAAATTCTTGAAAAAAAATCTAGAAAAAAAATCTAGAAAAAAAATCTAGAAAAAAAATCTAGAAAAAAAACTAGAAAAAAAATCTAGAAAAAATCTAGAAAAAAATTATTGAAAAAAAATCTAGAAAAAAAATCTAGAAAAAAAATCTAGAAAAAAAATCTAGAAAAATATCTAGAAAAAAAATCTAGAAAAAAAATCTAGAAAAAAATCTAGAAAAAAAATCTAGAAAAAAAATCTTGAAAAAAATCTAGAAAAAAAATCTAGAAAAAAAATCTAGAAAAAAAATCTAGAAAAAAAATCTAGAAAAAAATCTAGAAAAAATCTAGAAAAAAATCTAGAAAAAATCTAGAAAAAAATCTAGAAAAAAAATCTAGAAAATAAATCTAGAAAAAAATCTAGAAAAAAAATCTATAAAATAAATCTAGAAAAAAATCTAGAAAAAAAATCTATAAAATAAATCTAGAAAAAAATCTAGAAAAAAAATCTAGAAAAAAAATCTAGACAAAAAATCTAGACAAAAAATCTAGAAAAAAATCTAGAAAAAAATTCTAGAAAAATATCTAGAAAAAAAATCTAGAAAAAAAATCTAGAAAAAAATCTAGAAAAAAAATCTAGAAAAAAATCTAGAAAAAAAATCTATAAAATAAATCTAGAAAAAAATCTAGAAAAAAAATCTATAAAATAAATCTAGAAAAAAATCTAGAAAAAAAATCTATAAAATAAATCTAGAAAAAAATCTAGAAAAAAAATCTAGAAAAAAAATCTAGAAAAAAATCTAGAAAAAAAATCTAGAAAAATATCTAGAGAAAAAAAATCTAGACAAAAAATCTAGAAAAAAAATCTAGAAAAAAATCTAGAAAAAAAATCTAGAAAAAAAATCTAGAAAAAAAATCTAGAAAAAAATCTAGAAAAAAAATCTAGAAAAAAAATCTAGAAAAAAAATCTAGAAAAAAAATCTAGAAAAAAATCTAGAAAAAAATCTAGAAAAAAAATCTAGAAAAAAAATCTAGAAAAAAAATCTAGAAAAAAAATCTAGAAAAAAATCTTGAAAAAAAATCTATAAAATAAATCTAGAAAAAAATCTAGAAAAAAAATCTAGAAAAAAAATCTAGAAAAAAATCTAGACAAAAAATCTAGAAAAAAAATCTTGAAAAAAATCTAGAAAAAAAATCTAGAAAAAAATCTAGAAAAAAATCTAGAAAAAAAATCTAGAAAAAAAATCTAGAAAAAAAATCTAGAAAAAAAATCTAGACAAAAAATCTAGAAAAAAAATCTTGAAAAAAATCTAGAAAAAAAATCTAGAAAAAAAATCTAGAAAAAAATCTAGAAAAAAATTCTTGAAAAAAAATCTAGAAAAAAATCTAGAAAAAAAATCTAGAAAAAAAATCTAGAAAAAAAATCTAGAAAAAAAATCTAGAAAAAAATCTAGAAATAAAATCTATAAAATAAATCTAGAAAAAAATCTAGAAAAAAAATCTACAAAAAAAATCTAGAAAAAAATCTAGAAAAAAAATCTAGAAAAAAAATCTAGAAAAAAAATCTAGAAAAAAATTATTGAAAAAAAATATAGAAAAAAAATATAGAAAAAAAATCTAGAAAAAAATCTAGAAAAAAAATCTAGAAAAATATCTAGAAAAAAAATCTTGAAAAAAATTCTTGAAAAAAAATCTAGAAAAAAAATCTAGAAAAAAAATCTAGAAAAAAAATCTAGAAAAAAATCTAGAAAAAAAATCTATAAAATAAATCTAGAAAAAAATCTAGAAAAAAAATCTAGAAAAAAAATCTAGAAAAAAATCTAGAAAAAAAATCTAGAAAAAAAATCTAGAAAAAAAATCTAGACAAAAAATCTAGAAAAAAAATCTAGAAAAAAATCTAGAAAAAAAATCTAGAAAAAAAATCTTGAAAAAAATTCTTGAAAAAAAATCTAGAAAAAAATCTAGAAAAAAATCTAGAAAAAAAATCTAGAAAAAAAATCTAGAAAAAAAATCTAGAAAAAAAATCTAGAAAAAAATCTAGAAAAAAAATCTATAAAATAAATCTAGAAAAAAATCTAGAAAAAAAATCTAGAAAAAAAATCTAGAAAAAAATCTAGAAAAAAAATCTAGAAAAATATCTAGAAAAAAAATCTAGACAAAAAATCTAGAAAAAAAATCTAGAAAAAAATCTAGAAAAAAAATCTAGAAAAAAAATCTAGAAAAAAAATCTTGAAAAAAATCTAGAAAAAAAATCTAGAAAAAAATCTAGAAAAAAATCTAGAAAAAAAATCTAGAAAAAAAATCTTGAAAAAAATGTAGAAAAAAAATCTAGAAAAAAAATATAGAAAAAAAATCTAGAAAAAAAACTAGAAAAAAAATCTAGAAAAATATCTAGAAAAAAAATCTAGAAAAAAAATCTAGAAAAAAATCTAGAAAAAAATCTAGAAAAAAATTCTTGAAAAAAAATGTAGAAAAAAAATCTAGAAAAAAAATATAGAAAAAAAATCTAGAAAAAAAACTAGAAAAAAAATCTAGAAAAATATCTAGAAAAAAAATCTAGAAAAAAAATCTAGAAAAAAATCTAGAAAAAAAATCTAGAAAAAATCTAGAAAAAAATCTAGAAAAAAAATCTAGAAAAAAAATCTAGAAAAAAAATCTAGACAAAAAATCTAGAAAAAAATCTAGAAAAAAAATCTAGAAAAAAAATCTAGAAAAAAATCTAGAAAAAAAATCTAGAAAAAAATCTAGAAAAAAAATCTAGAAAAAAAATCTAGAAAAAAATCTAGAAAAAAAATCTAGAAAAAAATCTAGAAAAAAATTCTTGAAAAAAAATCTAGAAAAAAATCTAGAAAAAAAATCTAGAAAAAAAATCTAGAAAAAAAATCTAGAAAAAAAATCTAGAAAAAAATCTAGAAATAAAATCTATAAAATAAATCTAGAAAAAAATCTAGAAAAAAAATCTAGAAAAAAAATCTAGAAAAAAATCTAGAAAAAAAATCTAGAAAAAAAATCTAGAAAAAAAATCTAGAAAAAAAATCTAGAAAAAAAATCTAGAAAAAAAATCTAGAAAAAAATCTAGAAAAAAAATCTATAAAATAAATCTAGAAAAAAATCTAGAAAAAAAATCTAGAAAAAAAATCTAGAAAAAAATCTAGAAAAAAAATCTAGAAAAATATCTAGAAAAAAAATATAGACAAAAAATCTAGAAAAAAAATCTAGAAAAAAATCTAGAAAAAAAATCTAGAAAAAAAATCTAGAAAAAAAATCTAGAAAAAAATCTAGAAAAAAATCTAGAAAAAAAATCTAGAAAAAAAATCTAGAAAAAAAATCTAGACAAAAAATCTAGAAAAAAATCTAGAAAAAAAATCTAGAAAAAAATCTAGAAAAAAAATCTAGAAAAAAATCTAGCAAAAAAATCTTGAAAAAAAATCTAGAAAAAAAATCTTGAAAAAAATCTAGAAAAAAAATCTAGAAAAAAAATCTAGAAAAAAATCTAGAAAAAAATTCTTGAAAAAAAATCTAGAAAAAAAATCTAGAAAAAAAATATAGAAAAAAAATCTAGAAAAAAAACTAGAAAAAAAATCTAGAAAAATATCTAGAAAAAAAATCTAGAAAAAAAATCTAGAAAAAAATCTAGAAAAAAAATCTAGAAAAAATCTAGAAAAAAATCTAGAAAAAAAATCTAGAAAAAAAATCTAGAAAAAAAATCTAGACAAATAATCTAGAAAAAAATCTAGAAAAAATCTAGAAAAAAATCTAGAAAAAATCTAGAAAAAAATCTAGAAAAAAAATCTAGAAAAAAAATCTTGAAAAAAATCTAGAAAAAAAATCTAGAAAAAAATCTAGAAAAAAAATCTAGAAAAAAAATCTAGAAAAAAAATCTAGAAAAAAATTCTAGAAAAAAAATCTAGAAAAAAATCTAGAAAAAAAATCTAGAAAAAAATCTAGAAAAAAAATCTAGAAAAAAAATCTAGAAAAAAATCTAGAAAAAAAATCTAGAAAAAAAATCTAGAAAAAAAATCTTGAAAAAAAATATAGAAAAAAAATCTAGAAAAAAATCTAGAAAAAAAATCTAGAAAAATATCTAGAAAAAAAATCTAGACAAAAAATCTAGAAAAAAAATCTAGAAAAAAATCTAGCAAAAAAATCTTGAAAAAAAATCTAGAAAAAAAATCTTGAAAAAAATCTAGAAAAAAAATCTAGAAAAAAAATCTAGAAAAAAATCTAGAAAAAAATTCTTGAAAAAAAATCTAGAAAAAAAATCTAGAAAAAAAATATAGAAAAAAAATCTAGAAAAAAAACTAGAAAAAAAATCTAGAAAAATATCTAGAAAAAAAATCTAGAAAAAAAATCTAGAAAAAAATCTAGAAAAAAAATCTAGAAAAAATCTAGAAAAAAATCTAGACAAATAATCTAGAAAAAAATCTAGAAAAAATCTAGAAAAAAATCTAGAAAAAATCTAGAAAAAAAATCTAGAAAAAAAATCTAGAAAAAAAATCTAGAAAAAAAACTAGAAAAAAAATCTAGAAAAATATCTAGAAAAAAAATCTAGAAAAAAAATCTAGAAAAAAATCTAGACAAAAAATCTAGAAAAAATCTAGAAAAAAATCTAGAAAAAAAATCTAGAAAAAAAATCTAGAAAAAAAATCTAGACAAATAATCTAGAAAAAAATCTAGAAAAAATCTAGAAAAAAATCTAGAAAAAATCTAGAAAAAAATCTAGAAAAAAAATCTAGAAAAAAAATCTAGAAAAAAATCTAGAAAAAAAATCTATAAAATAAATCTAGAAAAAAATCTAGAAAAAAAATCTATAAAATAAATCTAGAAAAAAATCTAGAAAAAAAATCTAGAAAAAAAATCTAGAAAAAAAATCTAGACAAAAAATCTAGAAAAAAATCTAGAAAAAAATCTAGAAAAAAATTCTAGAAAAATATCTAGAAAAAAAATCTAGAAAAAAAATCTAGAAAAAAATCTAGAAAAAAAATCTAGAAAAAAAATCTTGAAAAAAATCTAGAAAAAAAATCTAGAAAAAAATCTAGAAAAAAAATCTAGAAAAAAAATCTAGAAAAAAAATCTAGAAAAAAATTCTAGAAAAAAAATCTAGAAAAAAATCTAGAAAAAAAATCTAGAAAAAAATCTAGAAAAAAAATCTAGAAAAAAAATCTAGAAAAAAATCTAGAAAAAAAATCTAGAAAAAAAATCTAGAAAAAAAATCTAGAAAAAAAATCTAGAGAAAAATCTAGAAAAAAATCTAGAAAAAAAATCTAGAAAAAAAATCTAGAAAAAAAATCTAGAAAAAAATCTAGAAAAAAAATCTAGAAAAAAAATCTAGAAAAAAAATCTAGAAAAAAAATCTAGAAAAAAATCTAGAAAAAAAATCTATAAAATAAATCTAGAAAAAAATTCTTGAAAAAAAATCTAGAAAAAAAATCTAGAAAAAAAATCTAGAAAAAAAATCTAGAAAAAAAACTAGAAAAAAAATCTAGAAAAAATCTAGAAAAAAATTATTGAAAAAAAATCTAGAAAAAAAATCTAGAAAAAAAATCTAGAAAAAAAATCTAGAAAAAAAACTAGAAAAAAAATCTAGAAAAATATCTAGAAAAAAAATCTAGAAAAAAAATCTAGAAAAAAATCTAGAAAAAAATCTAGAAAAAATCTAGAAAAAAATCTAGAAAAAATCTAGAAAAAAATCTAGAAAAAAAATCTAGAAAAAAAATCTAGAAAAAAATCTAGAAAAAAAATCTATAAAATAAATCTAGAAAAAAATCTAGAAAAAAAATCTATAAAATAAATCTAGAAAAAAATCTAGAAAAAAAATCTAGAAAAAAAATCTAGAAAAAAAATCTAGACAAAAAATCTAGAAAAAAATCTAGAAAAAAATCTAGAAAAAAATTCTAGAAAAATATCTAGAAAAAAAATCTAGAAAAAAAATCTAGAAAAAAATCTAGAAAAAAAATCTAGAAAAAAAATCTAGAAAAAAAATCTAGAAAAAAAATCTAGAAAAAAATCTAGAAAAAAATCTAGAAAAAAAATCTAGAAAAAAAATCTAGAAAAAAAAATCTAGAAAAAAATCTATAAAAAAAATCTAGAAAAAAAATCTAGAAAAAAAATCTAGAAAAAAAATCTAGAAAAAAATCTAGAAAAAAAATCTAGAAAATAAATCTAGAAAAAAATTATTGAAAAAAAATCTAGAAAAAAAATCTAGAAAAAAAATATAGAAAACAAATCTAGAAAAAAAACTAGAAAAAAAATCTAGAAAAATATCTAGAAAAAAAATCTAGAAAAAAAATCTAGAAAAAAATCTAGAAAAAAAATCTAGAAAAAATCTAGAAAAAAATCTAGAAAAAAAATCTAGAAAAAAAATCTAGAAAAAAAATCTAGACAAATAATCTAGAAAAAAATCTAGAAAAAATCTAGAAAAAAATCTAGAAAAAATCTAGAAAAAAATCTAGAAAAAAAATCTAGAAAAAAAATCTTGAAAAAAATCTAGAAAAAAAATCTAGAAAAAAATCTAGAAAAAAAATCTAGAAAAAAAATCTAGAAAAAAAATCTAGAAAAAAATTCTAGAAAAAAAATCTAGAAAAAAATCTAGAAAAAAAATCTAGAAAAAAATCTAGAAAAAAAATCTAGAAAAAAAATCTAGAAAAAAATCTAGAAAAAAAATCTAGAAAAAAAATCTAGAAAAAAAATCTTGAAAAAAAATATAGAAAAAAAATCTAGAAAAAAATCTAGAAAAAAAATCTAGAAAAAAATCTAGAAAAAAAATCTTGAAAAAAATCTAGAAAAAAAATCTAGAAAAAAAATCTAGAAAAAAATCTAGAAAAAAATTCTTGAAAAAAAATCTAGAAAAAAAATCTAGAAAAAAAATATAGAAAAAAAATCTAGAAAAAAAACTAGAAAAAAAATCTAGAAAAATATCTAGAAAAAAAATCTAGAAAAAAAATCTAGAAAAAAATCTAGAAAAAAAATCTAGAAAAAATCTAGAAAAAAATCTAGACAAATAATCTAGAAAAAAATCTAGAAAAAATCTAGAAAAAAATCTAGAAAAAATCTAGAAAAAAAATCTAGAAAAAAAATCTAGAAAAAAAATCTAGAAAAAAAACTAGAAAAAAAATCTAGAAAAATATCTAGAAAAAAAATCTAGAAAAAAAATCTAGAAAAAAATCTAGACAAAAAATCTAGAAAAAATCTAGAAAAAAATCTAGAAAAAAAATCTAGAAAAAAAATCTAGAAAAAAAATCTAGACAAATAATCTAGAAAAAAATCTAGAAAAAATCTAGAAAAAAATCTAGAAAAAATCTAGAAAAAAATCTAGAAAAAAAATCTAGAAAAAAAATCTAGAAAAAAATCTAGAAAAAAAATCTATAAAATAAATCTAGAAAAAAATCTAGAAAAAAAATCTATAAAATAAATCTAGAAAAAAATCTAGAAAAAAAATCTAGAAAAAAAATCTAGAAAAAAAATCTAGACAAAAAATCTAGAAAAAAATCTAGAAAAAAATCTAGAAAAAAATTCTAGAAAAATATCTAGAAAAAAAATCTAGAAAAAAAATCTAGAAAAAAATCTAGAAAAAAAATCTAGAAAAAAAATCTTGAAAAAAATCTAGAAAAAAAATCTAGAAAAAAATCTAGAAAAAAAATCTAGAAAAAAAATCTAGAAAAAAAATCTAGAAAAAAATTCTAGAAAAAAAATCTAGAAAAAAATCTAGAAAAAAAATCTAGAAAAAAATCTAGAAAAAAAATCTAGAAAAAAAATCTAGAAAAAAATCTAGAAAAAAAATCTAGAAAAAAAATCTAGAAAAAAAATCTAGAAAAAAAATCTAGAGAAAAATCTAGAAAAAAATCTAGAAAAAAAATCTAGAAAAAAAATCTAGAAAAAAAATCTAGAAAAAAATCTAGAAAAAAAATCTAGAAAAAAAATCTAGAAAAAAAATCTAGAAAAAAAATCTAGAAAAAAATCTAGAAAAAAAATCTATAAAATAAATCTAGAAAAAAATTCTTGAAAAAAAATCTAGAAAAAAAATCTAGAAAAAAAATCTAGAAAAAAAATCTAGAAAAAAAACTAGAAAAAAAATCTAGAAAAAATCTAGAAAAAAATTATTGAAAAAAAATCTAGAAAAAAAATCTAGAAAAAAAATCTAGAAAAAAAATCTAGAAAAAAAACTAGAAAAAAAATCTAGAAAAATATCTAGAAAAAAAATCTAGAAAAAAAATCTAGAAAAAAATCTAGAAAAAAATCTAGAAAAAATCTAGAAAAAAATCTAGAAAAAATCTAGAAAAAAATCTAGAAAAAAAATCTAGAAAAAAAATCTAGAAAAAAATCTAGAAAAAAAATCTATAAAATAAATCTAGAAAAAAATCTAGAAAAAAAATCTATAAAATAAATCTAGAAAAAAATCTAGAAAAAAAATCTAGAAAAAAAATCTAGAAAAAAAATCTAGACAAAAAATCTAGAAAAAAATCTAGAAAAAAATCTAGAAAAAAATTCTAGAAAAATATCTAGAAAAAAAATCTAGAAAAAAAATCTAGAAAAAAATCTAGAAAAAAAATCTAGAAAAAAAATCTTGAAAAAAATCTAGAAAAAAAATCTAGAAAAAAATCTAGAAAAAAAATCTAGAAAAAAAATCTAGAAAAAAAATCTAGAAAAAAATTCTAGAAAAAAAATCTAGAAAAAAATCTAGAAAAAAAATCTAGAAAAAAATCTAGAAAAAAAATCTAGAAAAAAAATCTAGAAAAAAATCTAGAAAAAAAATCTAGAAAAAAAATCTAGAAAAAAAATCTAGAAAAAAAATCTAGAAAAAAATCTAGAAAAAAATCTAGAAAAAAAATCTAGAAAAAAAATCTAGAAAAAAAATCTAGACAAAAAATCTAGAAAAAAATCTAGAAAAAAAATCTAGAAAAAAATCTAGAAAAAAAATCTAGAAAAAAATCTAGCAAAAAAATCTTGAAAAAAAATCTAGAAAAAAAATCTTGAAAAAAATCTAGAAAAAAAATCTAGAAAAAAAATCTAGAAAAAAATCTAGAAAAAAATTCTTGAAAAAAAATCTAGAAAAAAAATCTAGAAAAAAAATATAGAAAAAAAATCTAGAAAAAAAACTAGAAAAAAAATCTAGAAAAATATCTAGAAAAAAAATCTAGAAAAAAAATCTAGAAAAAAATCTAGAAAAAAAATCTAGAAAAAATCTAGAAAAAAATCTAGAAAAAAAATCTAGAAAAAAAATCTAGAAAAAAAATCTAGACAAATAATCTAGAAAAAAATCTAGAAAAAATCTAGAAAAAAATCTAGAAAAAATCTAGAAAAAAATCTAGAAAAAAAATCTAGAAAAAAAATCTTGAAAAAAATCTAGAAAAAAAATCTAGAAAAAAATCTAGAAAAAAAATCTAGAAAAAAAATCTAGAAAAAAAATCTAGAAAAAAATTCTAGAAAAAAAATCTAGAAAAAAATCTAGAAAAAAAATCTAGAAAAAAATCTAGAAAAAAAATCTAGAAAAAAAATCTAGAAAAAAATCTAGAAAAAAAATCTAGAAAAAAAATCTAGAAAAAAAATCTTGAAAAAAAATATAGAAAAAAAATCTAGAAAAAAATCTAGAAAAAAAATCTAGAAAAATATCTAGAAAAAAAATCTAGACAAAAAATCTAGAAAAAAAATCTAGAAAAAAATCTAGCAAAAAAATCTTGAAAAAAAATCTAGAAAAAAAATCTTGAAAAAAATCTAGAAAAAAAATCTAGAAAAAAAATCTAGAAAAAAATCTAGAAAAAAATTCTTGAAAAAAAATCTAGAAAAAAAATCTAGAAAAAAAATATAGAAAAAAAATCTAGAAAAAAAACTAGAAAAAAAATCTAGAAAAATATCTAGAAAAAAAATCTAGAAAAAAAATCTAGAAAAAAATCTAGAAAAAAAATCTAGAAAAAATCTAGAAAAAAATCTAGACAAATAATCTAGAAAAAAATCTAGAAAAAATCTAGAAAAAAATCTAGAAAAAATCTAGAAAAAAAATCTAGAAAAAAAATCTAGAAAAAAAATCTAGAAAAAAAACTAGAAAAAAAATCTAGAAAAATATCTAGAAAAAAAATCTAGAAAAAAAATCTAGAAAAAAATCTAGACAAAAAATCTAGAAAAAATCTAGAAAAAAATCTAGAAAAAAAATCTAGAAAAAAAATCTAGAAAAAAAATCTAGACAAATAATCTAGAAAAAAATCTAGAAAAAATCTAGAAAAAAATCTAGAAAAAATCTAGAAAAAAATCTAGAAAAAAAATCTAGAAAAAAAATCTAGAAAAAAATCTAGAAAAAAAATCTATAAAATAAATCTAGAAAAAAATCTAGAAAAAAAATCTATAAAATAAATCTAGAAAAAAATCTAGAAAAAAAATCTAGAAAAAAAATCTAGAAAAAAAATCTAGACAAAAAATCTAGAAAAAAATCTAGAAAAAAATCTAGAAAAAAATTCTAGAAAAATATCTAGAAAAAAAATCTAGAAAAAAAATCTAGAAAAAAATCTAGAAAAAAAATCTAGAAAAAAAATCTTGAAAAAAATCTAGAAAAAAAATCTAGAAAAAAATCTAGAAAAAAAATCTAGAAAAAAAATCTAGAAAAAAAATCTAGAAAAAAATTCTAGAAAAAAAATCTAGAAAAAAATCTAGAAAAAAAATCTAGAAAAAAATCTAGAAAAAAAATCTAGAAAAAAAATCTAGAAAAAAATCTAGAAAAAAAATCTAGAAAAAAAATCTAGAAAAAAAATCTAGAAAAAAAATCTAGAGAAAAATCTAGAAAAAAATCTAGAAAAAAAATCTAGAAAAAAAATCTAGAAAAAAAATCTAGAAAAAAATCTAGAAAAAAAATCTAGAAAAAAAATCTAGAAAAAAAATCTAGAAAAAAAATCTAGAAAAAAATCTAGAAAAAAAATCTATAAAATAAATCTAGAAAAAAATTCTTGAAAAAAAATCTAGAAAAAAAATCTAGAAAAAAAATCTAGAAAAAAAATCTAGAAAAAAAACTAGAAAAAAAATCTAGAAAAAATCTAGAAAAAAATTATTGAAAAAAAATCTAGAAAAAAAATCTAGAAAAAAAATCTAGAAAAAAAATCTAGAAAAAAAACTAGAAAAAAAATCTAGAAAAATATCTAGAAAAAAAATCTAGAAAAAAAATCTAGAAAAAAATCTAGAAAAAAATCTAGAAAAAATCTAGAAAAAAATCTAGAAAAAATCTAGAAAAAAATCTAGAAAAAAAATCTAGAAAAAAAATCTAGAAAAAAATCTAGAAAAAAAATCTATAAAATAAATCTAGAAAAAAATCTAGAAAAAAAATCTATAAAATAAATCTAGAAAAAAATCTAGAAAAAAAATCTAGAAAAAAAATCTAGAAAAAAAATCTAGACAAAAAATCTAGAAAAAAATCTAGAAAAAAATCTAGAAAAAAATTCTAGAAAAATATCTAGAAAAAAAATCTAGAAAAAAAATCTAGAAAAAAATCTAGAAAAAAAATCTAGAAAAAAAATCTAGAAAAAAAATCTAGAAAAAAAATCTAGAAAAAAATCTAGAAAAAAATCTAGAAAAAAAATCTAGAAAAAAAATCTAGAAAAAAAAATCTAGAAAAAAATCTATAAAAAAAATCTAGAAAAAAAATCTAGAAAAAAAATCTAGAAAAAAAATCTAGAAAAAAATCTAGAAAAAAAATCTAGAAAATAAATCTAGAAAAAAATTATTGAAAAAAAATCTAGAAAAAAAATCTAGAAAAAAAATATAGAAAACAAATCTAGAAAAAAAACTAGAAAAAAAATCTAGAAAAATATCTAGAAAAAAAATCTAGAAAAAAAATCTAGAAAAAAATCTAGAAAAAAAATCTAGAAAAAATCTAGAAAAAAATCTAGAAAAAAAATCTAGAAAAAAAATCTAGAAAAAAAATCTAGACAAATAATCTAGAAAAAAATCTAGAAAAAATCTAGAAAAAAATCTAGAAAAAATCTAGAAAAAAATCTAGAAAAAAAATCTAGAAAAAAAATCTTGAAAAAAATCTAGAAAAAAAATCTAGAAAAAAATCTAGAAAAAAAATCTAGAAAAAAAATCTAGAAAAAAAATCTAGAAAAAAATTCTAGAAAAAAAATCTAGAAAAAAATCTAGAAAAAAAATCTAGAAAAAAATCTAGAAAAAAAATCTAGAAAAAAAATCTAGAAAAAAATCTAGAAAAAAAATCTAGAAAAAAAATCTAGAAAAAAAATCTTGAAAAAAAATATAGAAAAAAAATCTAGAAAAAAATCTAGAAAAAAAATCTAGAAAAAAATCTAGAAAAAAAATCTTGAAAAAAATCTAGAAAAAAAATCTAGAAAAAAAATCTAGAAAAAAATCTAGAAAAAAATTCTTGAAAAAAAATCTAGAAAAAAAATCTAGAAAAAAAATATAGAAAAAAAATCTAGAAAAAAAACTAGAAAAAAAATCTAGAAAAATATCTAGAAAAAAAATCTAGAAAAAAAATCTAGAAAAAAATCTAGAAAAAAAATCTAGAAAAAATCTAGAAAAAAATCTAGACAAATAATCTAGAAAAAAATCTAGAAAAAATCTAGAAAAAAATCTAGAAAAAATCTAGAAAAAAAATCTAGAAAAAAAATCTAGAAAAAAAATCTAGAAAAAAAACTAGAAAAAAAATCTAGAAAAATATCTAGAAAAAAAATCTAGAAAAAAAATCTAGAAAAAAATCTAGACAAAAAATCTAGAAAAAATCTAGAAAAAAATCTAGAAAAAAAATCTAGAAAAAAAATCTAGAAAAAAAATCTAGACAAATAATCTAGAAAAAAATCTAGAAAAAATCTAGAAAAAAATCTAGAAAAAATCTAGAAAAAAATCTAGAAAAAAAATCTAGAAAAAAAATCTAGAAAAAAATCTAGAAAAAAAATCTATAAAATAAATCTAGAAAAAAATCTAGAAAAAAAATCTATAAAATAAATCTAGAAAAAAATCTAGAAAAAAAATCTAGAAAAAAAATCTAGAAAAAAAATCTAGACAAAAAATCTAGAAAAAAATCTAGAAAAAAATCTAGAAAAAAATTCTAGAAAAATATCTAGAAAAAAAATCTAGAAAAAAAATCTAGAAAAAAATCTAGAAAAAAAATCTAGAAAAAAAATCTTGAAAAAAATCTAGAAAAAAAATCTAGAAAAAAATCTAGAAAAAAAATCTAGAAAAAAAATCTAGAAAAAAAATCTAGAAAAAAATTCTAGAAAAAAAATCTAGAAAAAAATCTAGAAAAAAAATCTAGAAAAAAATCTAGAAAAAAAATCTAGAAAAAAAATCTAGAAAAAAATCTAGAAAAAAAATCTAGAAAAAAAATCTAGAAAAAAAATCTAGAAAAAAAATCTAGAGAAAAATCTAGAAAAAAATCTAGAAAAAAAATCTAGAAAAAAAATCTAGAAAAAAAATCTAGAAAAAAATCTAGAAAAAAAATCTAGAAAAAAAATCTAGAAAAAAAATCTAGAAAAAAAATCTAGAAAAAAATCTAGAAAAAAAATCTATAAAATAAATCTAGAAAAAAATTCTTGAAAAAAAATCTAGAAAAAAAATCTAGAAAAAAAATCTAGAAAAAAAATCTAGAAAAAAAACTAGAAAAAAAATCTAGAAAAAATCTAGAAAAAAATTATTGAAAAAAAATCTAGAAAAAAAATCTAGAAAAAAAATCTAGAAAAAAAATCTAGAAAAAAAACTAGAAAAAAAATCTAGAAAAATATCTAGAAAAAAAATCTAGAAAAAAAATCTAGAAAAAAATCTAGAAAAAAATCTAGAAAAAATCTAGAAAAAAATCTAGAAAAAATCTAGAAAAAAATCTAGAAAAAAAATCTAGAAAAAAAATCTAGAAAAAAATCTAGAAAAAAAATCTATAAAATAAATCTAGAAAAAAATCTAGAAAAAAAATCTATAAAATAAATCTAGAAAAAAATCTAGAAAAAAAATCTAGAAAAAAAATCTAGAAAAAAAATCTAGACAAAAAATCTAGAAAAAAATCTAGAAAAAAATCTAGAAAAAAATTCTAGAAAAATATCTAGAAAAAAAATCTAGAAAAAAAATCTAGAAAAAAATCTAGAAAAAAAATCTAGAAAAAAAATCTTGAAAAAAATCTAGAAAAAAAATCTAGAAAAAAATCTAGAAAAAAAATCTAGAAAAAAAATCTAGAAAAAAAATCTAGAAAAAAATTCTAGAAAAAAAATCTAGAAAAAAATCTAGAAAAAAAATCTAGAAAAAAATCTAGAAAAAAAATCTAGAAAAAAAATCTAGAAAAAAATCTAGAAAAAAAATCTAGAAAAAAAATCTAGAAAAAAAATCTAGAAAAAAAATCTAGAAAAAAATCTAGAAAAAAATCTAGAAAAAAAATCTAGAAAATAAATCTAGAAAAAAATTATTGAAAAAAAATCTAGAAAAAAAATCTAGAAAAAAAATATAGAAAACAAATCTAGAAAAAAAACTAGAAAAAAAATCTAGAAAAATATCTAGAAAAAAAATCTAGAAAAAAAATCTAGAAAAAAATCTAGAAAAAAAATCTAGAAAAAATCTAGAAAAAAATCTAGAAAAAAAATCTAGAAAAAAAATCTAGAAAAAAAATCTAGACAAATAATCTAGAAAAAAATCTAGAAAAAATCTAGAAAAAAATCTAGAAAAAATCTAGAAAAAAATCTAGAAAAAAAATCTAGAAAAAAAATCTAGAAAAAAATCTAGAAAAAAAATCTATAAAATAAATCTAGAAAAAAATCTAGAAAAAAAATCTAGAAAATAAATCTAGAAAAAAATCTAGAAAAAAAATCTAGAAAAAAAATCTAGAAAAAAAATCTAGACAAAAAATCTAGAAAAAAATCTAGAAAAAAATCTAGAAAAAAATTCTAGAAAAATATCTAGAAAAAAAATCTAGAAAAAAAATCTAGAAAAAAATCTAGAAAAAAAATCTAGAAAAAAAATCTTGAAAAAAATCTAGAAAAAAAATCTAGAAAAAAATCTAGAAAAAAAATCTAGAAAAAAAATCTAGAAAAAAAATCTAGAAAAAAATTCTAGAAAAAAAATCTAGAAAAAAATCTAGAAAAAAAATCTAGAAAAAAATCTAGAAAAAAAATCTAGAAAAAAAATCTAGAAAAAAATCTAGAAAAAAAATCTAGAAAAAAAATCTAGAAAAAAAATCTAGAAAAAAATCTAGAAAAAAATCTAGAAAAAAAATCTAGAAAAAAAATCTAGAAAAAAAATCTAGAA
This sequence comes from Oncorhynchus mykiss, assembly GCF_057628025.1. Classification (NCBI taxonomy): domain Eukaryota; kingdom Metazoa; phylum Chordata; class Actinopteri; order Salmoniformes; family Salmonidae; genus Oncorhynchus; species Oncorhynchus mykiss. The sequence goes on along the minus strand of NC_143033.1, from coordinate 59,943,888 downwards.
AAAAAATCTAGAAAAAAAATCTAGAAAAAAATTCTAGAAAAAAAATCTAGAAAAAAATCTAGAAAAAAAATCTAGAAAAAAATCTAGAAAAAAAATCTAGAAAAAAAATCTAGAAAAAAATCTAGAAAAAAAATCTAGAAAAAAAATCTAGAAAAAAAATCTAGAAAAAAATCTAGAAAAAAAATCTATAAAATAAATCTAGAAAAAAATTCTTGAAAAAAAATCTAGAAAAAAAATCTAGAAAAAAAGTATAGAAAAAAAATCTAGAAAAAAAACTAGAAAAAAAATCTAGAAAAATATCTAGAAAAAAAATCTAGAAAAAAAATCTAGAAAAAAATCTAGAAAAAAAATCTAGAAAAAATCTAGAAAAAAATCTAGAAAAAAAATCTAGAAAAAAAATCTAGAAAAAAAATCTAGACAAATAATCTAGAAAAAAATCTAGAAAAAATCTAGAAAAAAATCTAGAAAAAATCTAGAAAAAAATCTAGAAAAAAAATCTAGAAAAAAAATCTAGAAAAAAAATCTAGAAAAAAAATCTAGAAAAAAAATCTAGAAAAAAATTCTAGAAAAAAAATCTAGAAAAAAATCTAGAAAAAAAATCTAGAAAAAAATCTAGAAAAAAAATCTAGAAAAAAAATCTAGAAAAAAATCTAGAAAAAAAATCTAGAAAAAAAATCTAGAAAAAAAATCTAGAAAAAAAATCTAGAAAAAAATCTAGAAAAAAATCTAGAAAAAAAATCTAGAAAAAAAATCTAGAAAAAAAATCTAGAAAAAAAATCTAGAAAAAAAATCTAGAAAAAAATTCTAGAAAAAAAATCTAGAAAAAAATCTAGAAAAAAAATCTAGAAAAAAATCTAGAAAAAAAATCTAGAAAAAAAATCTAGAAAAAAATCTAGAAAAAAAATCTAGAAAAAAAATCTAGAAAAAAAATCTAGAAAAAAATCTAGAAAAAAAATCTATAAAATAAATCTAGAAAAAAATTCTTGAAAAAAAATCTAGAAAAAAAATCTAGAAAAAAAAGTATAGAAAAAAAATCTAGAAAAAAAACTAGAAAAAAAATCTAGAAAAATATCTAGAAAAAAAATCTAGAAAAAAAATCTAGAAAAAAATCTAGAAAAAAAATCTAGAAAAAATCTAGAAAAAAATCTAGAAAAAAAATCTAGAAAAAAAATCTAGAAAAAAAATCTAGACAAATAATCTAGAAAAAAATCTAGAAAAAATCTAGAAAAAAATCTAGAAAAAATCTAGAAAAAAATCTAGAAAAAAAATCTAGAAAAAAAATCTAGAAAAAAATCTAGAAAAAAAATCTATAAAATAAATCTAGAAAAAAATCTAGAAAAAAAATCTATAAAATAAATCTAGAAAAAAATCTAGAAAAAAAATCTAGAAAAAAAATCTAGAAAAAAAATCTAGACAAAAAATCTAGAAAAAAATCTAGAAAAAAATCTAGAAAAAAATTCTAGAAAAATATCTAGAAAAAAAATCTAGAAAAAAAATCTAGAAAAAAATCTAGAAAAAAAATCTAGAAAAAAAATCTTGAAAAAAATCTAGAAAATAAATCTAGAAAAAAATCTAGAAAAAAAATCTAGAAAAAAAATCTAGAAAAAAAATCTAGAAAAAAATTCTAGAAAAAAAATCTAGAAAAAAATCTAGAAAAAAAATCTAGAAAAAAATCTAGAAAAAAAATCTAGAAAAAAAATCTAGAAAAAAATCTAGAAAAAAAATCTAGAAAAAAAATCTAGAAAAAAAATCTAGAAAAAAAATCTAGAAAAAAATCTAGAAAAAAATCTAGAAAAAAAATCTAGAAAAAAAATCTAGAAAAAAAATCTAGAAAAAAATCTAGAAAAAAAATCTAGAAAAAAAATCTAGAAAAAAAATCTAGAAAAAAAATCTAGAAAAAAATCTAGAAAAAAAATCTATAAAATAAATCTAGAAAAAAATCTAGAAAAAAAATCTATAAAATAAATCTAGAAAAAAATCTAGAAAAAAAATCTATAAAATAAATCTAGAAAAAAATCTAGAAAAAAAATCTAGAAAAAAAATCTAGAAAAAAATCTAGAAAAAAAATCTAGAAAAAAAATCTAGAAAAAAAACTAGAAAAAAAATCTAGAAAAATATCTAGAAAAAAAATCTAGAAAAAAAATCTAGAAAAAAATCTAGAAAAAAAATCTAGACAAAAAATCTAGAAAAAAATCTAGAAAAAAAATCTAGAAAAAAAATCTAGAAAAAAATCTAGAAAAAAAATCTAGAAAAAAATCTAGAAAAAAAATCTAGAAAAAAAATCTAGAAAAAAATCTAGAAAAAAAATCTAGAAAAAAATCTAGAAAAAAATTCTTGAAAAAAAATCTAGAAAAAAATCTAGAAAAAAAATCTAGAAAAAAAATCTAGAAAAAAAATCTAGAAAAAAAATCTAGAAAAAAATCTAGAAATAAAATCTATAAAATAAATCTAGAAAAAAATCTAGAAAAAAAATCTACAAAAAAAATCTAGAAAAAAATCTAGAAAAAAAATCTAGAAAAAAAATCTAGAAAAAAAATCTAGAAAAAAATTATTGAAAAAAAATATAGAAAAAAAATATAGAAAAAAAATCTAGAAAAAAATCTAGAAAAAAAATCTAGAAAAATATCTAGAAAAAAAATCTAGACAAAAAATCTAGAAAAAAAATCTAGAAAAAAATCTAGAAAAAAAATCTTGAAAAAAATTCTTGAAAAAAAATCTAGAAAAAAAATCTTGAAAAAAAATCTAGAAAAAAAATCTAGAAAAAAATCTAGAAAAAAAATCTATAAAATAAATCTAGAAAAAAATCTAGAAAAAAAATCTAGAAAAAAATCTAGAAAAAAAATCTAGAAAAAAAATCTAGAAAAAAAATCTAGAAAAAAATCTAGAAAAAAAATCTAGAAAAAAAATCTTGAAAAAAATTCTTGAAAAAAAATCTAGAAAAAAATCTAGAAAAAAATCTAGAAAAAAAATCTAGAAAAAAAATCTAGAAAAAAAATCTAGAAAAAAATCTAGAAAAAAAATCTATAAAATAAATCTAGAAAAAAATCTAGAAAAAAAATCTAGAAAAAAAATCTAGAAAAAAATCTAGAAAAAAAATCTAGAAAAATATCTAGAAAAAAAATCTAGACAAAAAATCTAGAAAAAAAATCTAGAAAAAAAATCTAGAAAAAAAATCTTGAAAAAAATCTAGAAAAAAAATCTAGAAAAAAATCTAGAAAAAAATCTAGAAAAAAAATCTTGAAAAAAAATCTAGAAAAAAAATCTTGAAAAAAATCTAGAAAAAAAATCTAGAAAAAAAATCTAGAAAAAAATCTAGAAAAAAATTCTTGAAAAAAAATGTAGAAAAAAAATCTAGAAAAAAAATATAGAAAAAAAATCTAGAAAAAATTCTTGAAAAAAAATCTAGAAAAAAATCTAGAAAAAAAATCTAGAAAAAAAATCTAGAAAAAAAATCTAGAAAAAAATCTAGAAAAAAAATCTAGAAAAATATCTAGAAAAAAAATCTAGACAAAAAATCTAGAAAAAAAATCTAGAAAAAAATCTAGAAAAAAAATCTAGAAAAAAAATCTAGAAAAAAAATCTTGAAAAAAATCTAGAAAAAAAATCTAGAAAAAAATCTAGAAAAAATTCTAGAAAAAAAATCTAGAAAAAAAATCTAGAAAAAAAATCTAGAAAAAAATCTAGAAAAAAAATCTTGAAAAAAAATCTAGAAAAAAAATCTAGAAAAAAATCTAGAAAAAAAATCTAGAAAAATATCTAGAAAAAAAATCTAGACAAAAAATCTAGAAAAAAAATCTAGAAAAAAATCTAGAAAAAAAATTTAGAAAATAAATCTCGAAAAGAATCTAGAAAAAAAATCTAGAAAAAAAATCTAGAAAAAAATCTAGAAAAAAAATCTAGAAAAAAAATCTAGAAAAAAAATCTAGAAAAAAATCTAGAAAAAAATCTAGAAAAAAAATCTAGAAAAAAAATCTAGAAAAAAAATCTAGAAAAAAAATCTAGAAAAAAATCTAGAAAAAAAATCTATAAAATAAATCTAGAAAAAAATCTAGAAAAAAAATCTAGAAAAAAAATCTAGAAAAAAATCTAGAAAAAAATCTAGAAAAAAAATCTATAAAATAAATCTAGAAAAAAATCTAGAAAAAAAATCTAGAAAAAAAATCTAGAAAAAAAATCTAGAAAAAAAATCTAGAAAAAAATCTAGAAAAAAAATCTAGAAAAAAAATCTAGAAAAAAAATCTAGAAAAAAAATCTAGAAAAAAATCTAGAAAAAAATCTAGAAAAAAAATCTAGAAAAAAAATCTAGAAAAAAAATCTAGAAAAAAAATCTAGAAAAAAATCTTGAAAAAAAATCTATAAAATAAATCTAGAAAAAAATCTAGAAAAAAAATCTAGAAAAAAAATCTAGAAAAAAATCTAGACAAAAAATCTAGAAAAAAAATCTTGAAAAAAATCTAGAAAAAAAATCTAGACAAAAAATCTAGAAAAAAAATCTAGAAAAAAATCTAGAAAAAAATTCTAGAAAAAAATCTAGAAAAAAAATCTATAAAATAAATCTAGAAAAAAATCTAGAAAAAAAATCTAGAAAAAAAATCTAGAAAAAAAATCTAGAAAAAAAATCTAGAAAAAAATCTAGAAAAAAAATCTAGAAAAAAAATCTAGAAAAAAAATCTAGAAAAAAAATCTAGAAAAAAATCTAGAAAAAAATCTAGAAAAAAAATCTAGAAAAAAAATCTAGAAAAAAAATCTAGAAAAAAAATCTAGAAAAAAATCTTGAAAAAAAATCTATAAAATAAATCTAGAAAAAAATCTAGAAAAAAAATCTAGAAAAAAAATCTAGAAAAAAATCTAGACAAAAAATCTAGAAAAAAAATCTTGAAAAAAATCTAGAAAAAAAATCTAGACAAAAAATCTAGAAAAAAAATCTAGAAAAAAATCTAGAAAAAAATTCTTGAAAAAAAATCTAGAAAAAAATCTAGAAAAAAAATCTAGAAAAAAAATCTAGAAAAAAAATCTAGAAAAAAAATCTAGAAAAAAATCTAGAAATAAAATCTATAAAATAAATCTAGAAAAAAATCTAGAAAAAAAATCTAGAAAAAAAATCTAGAAAAAAATCTAGAAAAAAAATCTAGAAAAAAAATCTAGAAAAAAAATCTAGAAAAAAATTATTGAAAAAAAATCTAGAAAAAAAATCTAGAAAAAAAATCTAGAAAAAAATCTAGAAAAAAAATCTAGAAAAATATCTAGAAAAAAAATCTAGACAAAAAATCTAGAAAAAAAATCTAGAAAAAAATCTAGAAAAAAAATCTAGAAAAAAAATCTAGAAAAAAAATCTAGAAAAAAATCTAGAAAAAAAATCTAGAAAAAAATCTAGAAAAAAATCTAGAAAAAAAATCTAGAAAAAAATCTAGAAAAAAAATCTAGAAAAAAAATCTAGAAAAAAATCTAGAAAAAAAATCTAGAAAAAAAATCTAGAAAAAAAATCTAGAAAAAAAATCTAGAAAAAAATCTAGAAATAAAATCTATAACATAAATCTAGAAAAAAATCTAGAAAAAAATTCTTGAAAAAAAATCTAGAAAAAAAATTTAGAAAATAAATCTCGAAAAGAATCTAGAAAAAAAATCTAGAAAAAAAATCTAGAAAAAAATCTAGAAAAAAAATCTAGAAAAAAAATCTAGAAAAAAAATCTAGAAAAAAATCTAGAAAAAAATCTAGAAAAAAAATCTAGAAAAAAAATCTAGAAAAAAAATCTAGAAAAAAAATCTAGAAAAAAATCTAGAAAAAAAATCTATAAAATAAATCTAGAAAAAAATCTAGAAAAAAAATCTAGAAAAAAAATCTAGAAAAAAATCTAGAAAAAAATCTAGAAAAAAAATCTATAAAATAAATCTAGAAAAAAATCTAGAAAAAAAATCTAGAAAAAAAATCTAGAAAAAAAATCTAGAAAAAAATCTAGAAAAAAAATCTAGAAAAAAAATCTAGAAAAAAAATCTAGAAAAAAAATCTAGAAAAAAATTCTTGAAAAAAAATCTAGAAAAAAATCTAGAAAAAAAATCTAGAAAAAAAATCTAGAAAAAAAATCTAGAAAAAAAATCTAGAAATAAAATCTATAAAATAAATCTAGAAAAAAATCTAGAAATAAAATCTATAAAATAAATCTAGAAAAAAATCTAGAAAAAAAATCTAGAAAAAAAATCTAGAAAAAAATCTAGAAAAAAAATCTAGAAAAAAAATCTAGAAAAAAATCTAGAAAAAAAATCTAGAAAAATATCTAGAAAAAAAATCTAGACAAAAAATCTAGAAAAAAAATCTAGAAAAAAATCTAGAAAAAAAATCTTGAAAAAAAATCTAGAAAAAAAATCTTGAAAAAAATCTAGAAAAAAAATCTAGAAAAAAAATCTAGAAAAAAATCTAGAAAAAAATTATTGAAAAAAAATCTAGAAAAAAAATCTAGAAAAAAAATCTAGAAAAAAAATCTAGAAAAAAAACTAGAAAAAAAATCTAGAAAAATATCTAGAAAAAAAATCTAGAAAAAAAATCTAGAAAAAAATCTAGAAAAAAAATCTAGAAAAAAAATCTAGAAAAAAAATCTAGACAAAAAATCTAGAAAAAAATCTAGAAAAAAATCTAGAAAAAAATTCTAGAAAAATATCTAGAAAAAAAATCTAGAAAAAAAATCTAGAAAAAAATCTAGAAAAAAAATCTAGAAAAAAAATCTTGAAAAAAATCTACAAAAAAAATCTAGAAAAAAATCTAGAAAAAAAATCTAGACAAAAAATCTAGAAAAAAAATCTAGAAAAAAATCTAGAAAAAAATTCTTGAAAAAAAATCTAGAAAAAAATCTAGAAAAAAAATCTAGAAAAAAAATCTAGAAAAAAAATCTAGAAAAAAAATCTAGAAAAAAATCTAGAAATAAAATCTATAAAATAAATCTAGAAAAAAATCTAGAAAAAAAATCTAGAAAAAAAATCTAGAAAAAAATCTAGAAAAAAAATCTAGAAAAAAAATCTAGAAAAAAAATCTAGAAAAAAATCTAGAAAAAAAATCTTGAAAAAAAATCTAGAAAAAAAATCTTGAAAAAAATCTAGAAAAAAAATCTAGAAAAAAAATCTAGAAAAAAATCTAGAAAAAAATTCTTGAAAAAAAATCTAGAAAAAAAATCTAGAAAAAAAATCTAGAAAAAAAATCTAGAAAAAAAACTAGAAAAAAAATCTAGAAAAATATCTAGAAAAAAAATCTAGAAAAAAATTCTAGAAAAATATCTAGAAAAAAAATCTAGAAAAAAAATCTAGAAAAAAATCTAGAAAAAAAATCTAGAAAAAAAATCTTGAAAAAAATCTACAAAAAAAATCTTGAAAAAAATCTAGAAAAAAAATCTAGACAAAAAATCTAGAAAAAAAATCTAGAAAAAAATCTAGAAAAAAATTCTTGAAAAAAAATCTAGAAAAAAATCTAGAAAAAAAATCTAGAAAAAAAATCTAGAAAAAAAATCTAGAAAAAAAATCTAGAAAAAAATCTAGAAATAAAATCTATAAAATAAATCTAGAAAAAAATCTAGAAAAAAAATCTAGAAAAAAAATCTAGAAAAAAATCTAGAAAAAAAATCTAGAAAAAAAATCTAGAAAAAAAATCTAGAAAAAAATTATTGAAAAAAAATCTAGAAAAAAAATCTAGAAAAAAAATCTAGAAAAAAATCTAGAAAAAAAATCTAGAAAAATATCTAGAAAAAAAATCTAGACAAAAAATCTAGAAAAAAAATCTAGAAAAAAATCTAGAAAAAAAATCTTGAAAAAAAATCTAGAAAAAAAATCTAGAAAAAAAATCTAGAAAAAAAATCTAGAAAAAAATTATTGAAAAAAAATCTAGAAAAAAAATCTAGAAAAAAAATCTAGAAAAAAATCTAGAAAAAAAATCTAGAAAAATATCTAGAAAAAAAATCTAGACAAAAAATCTAGAAAAAAAATCTAGAAAAAAATCTAGAAAAAAATTATTGAAAAAAAATCTAGAAAAAAAATCTAGAAAAAAAATCTAGAAAAAAAATCTAGAAAAAAAACTAGAAAAAAAATCTAGAAAAATATCTAGAAAAAAAATCTAGAAAAAAAATCTAGAAAAAAATCTAGAAAAAAAATCTAGAAAAAAAATCTAGAAAAAAAATCTAGACAAAAAATCTAGAAAAAAATCTAGAAAAAAATCTAGAAAAAAATTCTAGAAAAATATCTAGAAAAAAAATCTAGAAAAAAAATCTAGAAAAAAATCTAGAAAAAAAATCTAGAAAAAAAATCTTGAAAAAAATCTACAAAAAAAATCTAGAAAAAAATCTAGAAAAAAAATCTAGACAAAAAATCTAGAAAAAAAATCTAGAAAAAAATCTAGAAAAAAATTATTGAAAAAAAATCTAGAAAAAAATCTAGAAAAAAAATCTAGAAAAAAAATCTAGAAAAAAAATCTAGAAAAAAAATCTAGAAAAAAATCTAGAAAAAAAATCTAGAAAAATATCTAGAAAAAAAATCTAGACAAAAAATCTAGAAAAAAAATCTAGAAAAAAATCTAGAAAAAAAATCTAGAAAAAAAATCTAGAAAAAAAATCTAGAAAAAAATTATTGAAAAAAAATCTAGAAAAAAAATCTAGAAAAAAAATCTAGAAAAAAATCTAGAAAAAAAATCTAGAAAAATATCTAGAAAAAAAATCTAGACAAAAAATCTAGAAAAAAAATCTAGAAAAAAATCTAGAAAAAAATTATTGAAAAAAAATCTAGAAAAAAAATCTAGAAAAAAAATCTAGAAAAAAAATCTAGAAAAAAAACTAGAAAAAAAATCTAGAAAAATATCTAGAAAAAAAATCTAGAAAAAAAATCTAGAAAAAAATCTAGAAAAAAAATCTAGAAAAAAAATCTAGAAAAAAAATCTAGACAAAAAATCTAGAAAAAAATCTAGAAAAAAATCTAGAAAAAAATTCTAGAAAAATATCTAGAAAAAAAATCTAGAAAAAAAATCTAGAAAAAAATCTAGAAAAAAAATCTAGAAAAAAAATCTTGAAAAAAATCTACAAAAAAAATCTAGAAAAAAATCTAGAAAAAAAATCTAGACAAAAAATCTAGAAAAAAAATCTAGAAAAAAATCTAGAAAAAAATTCTTGAAAAAAAATCTAGAAAAAAATCTAGAAAAAAAATCTAGAAAAAAAATCTAGAAAAAAAATCTAGAAAAAAAATCTAGAAAAAAATCTAGAAATAAAATCTATAAAATAAATCTAGAAAAAAATCTAGAAAAAAAATCTAGAAAAAAAATCTAGAAAAAAATCTAGAAAAAAAATCTAGAAAAAAAATCTAGAAAAAAAATCTAGAAAAAAATCTAGAAAAAAAATCTTGAAAAAAAATCTAGAAAAAAAATCTTGAAAAAAATCTAGAAAAAAAATCTAGAAAAAAAATCTAGAAAAAAATCTAGAAAAAAATTCTTGAAAAAAAATCTAGAAAAAAAATCTAGAAAAAAAATCTAGAAAAAAAATCTAGAAAAAAAACTAGAAAAAAAATCTAGAAAAATATCTAGAAAAAAAATCTAGAAAAAAAATCTAGAAAAAAATCTAGAAAAAAAATCTAGAAAAAAAATCTAGAAAAAAAATCTAGACAAAAAATCTAGAAAAAAATCTAGAAAAAAATCTAGAAAAAAATTCTAGAAAAATATCTAGAAAAAAAATCTAGAAAAAAAATCTAGAAAAAAATCTAGAAAAAAAATCTAGAAAAAAAATCTTGAAAAAAATCTACAAAAAAAATCTAGAAAAAAATCTAGAAAAAAAATCTAGACAAAAAATCTAGAAAAAAAATCTAGAAAAAAATCTAGAAAAAAATTCTTGAAAAAAAATCTAGAAAAAAATCTAGAAAAAAAATCTAGAAAAAAAATCTAGAAAAAAAATCTAGAAAAAAAATCTAGAAAAAAATCTAGAAATAAAATCTATAAAATAAATCTAGAAAAAAATCTAGAAAAAAAATCTAGAAAAAAAATCTAGAAAAAAATCTAGAAAAAAAATCTAGAAAAAAAATCTAGAAAAAAAATCTAGAAAAAAATTATTGAAAAAAAATCTAGAAAAAAAATCTAGAAAAAAAATCTAGAAAAAAATCTAGAAAAAAAATCTAGAAAAATATCTAGAAAAAAAATCTAGACAAAAAATCTAGAAAAAAAATCTAGAAAAAAATCTAGAAAAAAAATCTTGAAAAAAAATCTAGAAAAAAAATCTTGAAAAAAATCTAGAAAAAAAATCTAGAAAAAAAATCTAGAAAAAAATCTAGAAAAAAATTCTTGAAAAAAAATCTAGAAAAAAATTCTTGAAAAAAAATCTAGAAAAAAAATCTAGAAAAAAAACTAGAAAAAAAATCTAGAAAAATATCTAGAAAAAAAATCTAGAAAAAAAATCTAGAAAAAAATCTAGAAAAAAAATCTAGAAAAAAAATCTAGAAAAAAAATCTAGAAAAAAAATCTAGAAAAAAAATCTAGAAAAAAATCTAGAAAAAAATCTAGAAAAAAAATCTAGAAAAAAAATCTAGAAAAAAAATCTAGAAAAAAAATCTAGAAAAAAATCTTGAAAAAAAATCTATAAAATAAATCTAGAAAAAAATCTAGAAAAAAAATCTAGAAAAAAAATCTAGAAAAAAATCTAGACAAAAAATCTAGAAAAAAAATCTTGAAAAAAATCTAGAAAAAAAATCTAGACAAAAAATCTAGAAAAAAAATCTAGAAAAAAATCTAGAAAAAAATTCTTGAAAAAAAATCTAGAAAAAAATCTAGAAAAAAAATCTAGAAAAAAAATCTAGAAAAAAAATCTAGAAAAAAAATCTAGAAAAAAATCTAGAAATAAAATCTATAAAATAAATCTAGAAAAAAATCTAGAAAAAAAATCTAGAAAAAAAATCTAGAAAAAAATCTAGAAAAAAAATCTAGAAAAAAAATCTAGAAAAAAAATCTAGAAAAAAATTATTGAAAAAAAATCTAGAAAAAAAATCTAGAAAAAAAATCTAGAAAAAAATCTAGAAAAAAAATCTAGAAAAATATCTAGAAAAAAAATCTAGACAAAAAATCTAGAAAAAAAATCTTGAAAAAAATCTAGAAAAAAAATCTAGAAAAAAAATCTAGAAAAAAATCTAGAAAAAAATTATTGAAAAAAAATCTAGAAAAAAAATCTAGAAAAAAAATCTAGAAAAAAAATCTAGAAAAAAAACTAGAAAAAAAATCTAGAAAAATATCTAGAAAAAAAATCTAGAAAAAAAATCTAGAAAAAAATCTAGAAAAAAAATCTAGAAAAAAAATCTAGAAAAAAAATCTAGACAAAAAATCTAGAAAAAAATCTAGAAAAAAATCTAGAAAAAAATTCTAGAAAAATATCTAGAAAAAAAATCTAGAAAAAAAATCTAGAAAAAAATCTAGAAAAAAAATCTAGAAAAAAAATCTTGAAAAAAATCTACAAAAAAAATCTAGAAAAAAATCTAGAAAAAAAATCTAGACAAAAAATCTAGAAAAAAAATCTAGAAAAAAATCTAGAAAAAAATTCTTGAAAAAAAATCTAGAAAAAAATCTAGAAAAAAAATCTAGAAAAAAAATCTAGAAAAAAAATCTAGAAAAAAAATCTAGAAAAAAATCTAGAAATAAAATCTATAAAATAAATCTAGAAAAAAATCTAGAAAAAAAATCTAGAAAAAAAATCTAGAAAAAAATCTAGAAAAAAAATCTAGAAAAAAAATCTAGAAAAAAAATCTAGAAAAAAATCTTGAAAAAAAATCTATAAAATAAATCTAGAAAAAAATCTAGAAAAAAAATCTAGAAAAAAAATCTAGAAAAAAATCTAGACAAAAAATCTAGAAAAAAAATCTTGAAAAAAATCTAGAAAAAAAATCTAGACAAAAAATCTAGAAAAAAAATCTAGAAAAAATTCTAGAAAAAAATTCTTGAAAAAAAATCTAGAAAAAAATCTAGAAAAAAAATCTAGAAAAAAAATCTAGAAAAAAAATCTAGAAAAAAAATCTAGAAAAAAATCTAGAAATAAAATCTATAAAATAAATCTAGAAAAAAATCTAGAAAAAAAATCTAGAAAAAAAATCTAGAAAAAAATCTAGAAAAAAAATCTAGAAAAAAAATCTAGAAAAAAAATCTAGAAAAAAATTATTGAAAAAAAATCTAGAAAAAAAATCTAGAAAAAAAATCTAGAAAAAAATCTAGAAAAAAAATCTAGAAAAATATCTAGAAAAAAAATCTAGACAAAAAATCTAGAAAAAAAATCTAGAAAAAAATCTAGAAAAAAAATCTTGAAAAAAAATCTAGAAAAAAAATCTTGAAAAAAATCTAGAAAAAAAATCTAGAAAAAAAATCTAGAAAAAAATCTAGAAAAAAATTATTGAAAAAAAATCTAGAAAAAAAATCTAGAAAAAAAATCTAGAAAAAAAATCTAGAAAAAAAACTAGAAAAAAAATCTAGAAAAATATCTAGAAAAAAAATCTAGAAAAAAAATCTAGAAAAAAATCTAGAAAAAAAATCTAGAAAAAAAATCTAGAAAAAAAATCTAGACAAAAAATCTAGAAAAAAATCTAGAAAAAAATCTAGAAAAAAATTCTAGAAAAAAATCTAGAAAAAAAATCTAGAAAAAAAATCTAGAAAAAAATCTAGAAAAAAAATCTAGAAAAAAAATCTTGAAAAAAATCTACAAAAAAAATCTAGAAAAAAATCTAGAAAAAAAATCTAGACAAAAAATCTAGAAAAAAAATCTAGAAAAAAATCTAGAAAAAAATTCTTGAAAAAAAATCTAGAAAAAAATCTAGAAAAAAAATCTAGAAAAAAAATCTAGAAAAAAAATCTAGAAAAAAAATCTAGAAAAAAATCTAGAAATAAAATCTATAAAATAAATCTAGAAAAAAATCTAGAAAAAAAATCTAGAAAAAAAATCTAGAAAAAAATCTAGAAAAAAAATCTAGAAAAAAAATCTAGAAAAAAAATCTAGAAAAAAATCTAGAAAAAAAATCTTGAAAAAAAATCTAGAAAAAAAATCTTGAAAAAAATCTAGAAAAAAAATCTAGAAAAAAAATCTAGAAAAAAATCTAGAAAAAAATTCTTGAAAAAAAATCTAGAAAAAAAATCTAGAAAAAAAATCTAGAAAAAAAATCTAGAAAAAAAACTAGAAAAAAAATCTAGAAAAATATCTAGAAAAAAAATCTAGAAAAAAAATCTAGAAAAAAAATCTAGAAAAAAAATCTTGAAAAAAATCTACAAAAAAAATCTAGAAAAAAATCTAGAAAAAAAATCTAGACAAAAAATCTAGAAAAAAAATCTAGAAAAAAATCTAGAAAAAAATTCTTGAAAAAAAATCTAGAAAAAAATCTAGAAAAAAAATCTAGAAAAAAAATCTAGAAAAAAAATCTAGAAAAAAAATCTAGAAAAAAATCTAGAAATAAAATCTATAAAATAAATCTAGAAAAAAATCTAGAAAAAAAATCTAGAAAAAAAATCTAGAAAAAAATCTAGAAAAAAAATCTAGAAAAAAAATCTAGAAAAAAAATCTAGAAAAAAATTATTGAAAAAAAATCTAGAAAAAAAATCTAGAAAAAAAATCTAGAAAAAAATCTAGAAAAAAAATCTAGAAAAATATCTAGAAAAAAAATCTAGACAAAAAATCTAGAAAAAAAATCTAGAAAAAAATCTAGAAAAAAAATCTTGAAAAAAAATCTAGAAAAAAAATCTTGAAAAAAATCTAGAAAAAAAATCTAGAAAAAAAATCTAGAAAAAAATCTAGAAAAAAATTCTTGAAAAAAAATCTAGAAAAAAATTCTTGAAAAAAAATCTAGAAAAAAAATCTAGAAAAAAAACTAGAAAAAAAATCTAGAAAAATATCTAGAAAAAAAATCTAGAAAAAAAATCTAGAAAAAAATCTAGAAAAAAAATCTAGAAAAAAAATCTAGAAAAAAAATCTAGACAAAAAATCTAGAAAAAAATCTAGAAAAAAATCTAGAAAAAAATTCTAGAAAAATATCTAGAAAAAAAATCTAGAAAAAAAATCTAGAAAAAAATCTAGAAAAAAAATCTAGAAAAAAAATCTTGAAAAAAATCTACAAAAAAAATCTAGAAAAAAATCTAGAAAAAAAATCTAGAAAAAAAATCTAGAAAAAAAATCTAGAAAAAAATTCTAGAAAAAAAATCTAGAAAAAAATCTAGAAAAAAAATCTAGAAAAAAATCTAGAAAAAAAATCTAGAAAAAAAATCTAGAAAAAAATCTAGAAAAAAAATCTAGAAAAAAAATCTAGAAAAAAAATCTAGAAAAAAAATCTAGAAAAAAATCTAGAAAAAAAATTAGAAAAAAAATCTTGAAAAAAATCTAGAAAAAAAATCTAGAAAAAAATCTAGAAAAAAATCTAGAAAAAAAATCTAGAAAAAAAATCTAGAAAAAAAATCTAGAAAAAAAATCTTGAAAAAAATCTAGAAAAAAAATCTAGAAAAAAAATCTAGAAAAAAATCTAGAAAAAAAATCTAGAAAAATATCTAGAAAAAAAATCTAGACAAAAAATCTAGAAAAAAAATCTAGAAAAAAATCTAGAAAAGAAATCTTGAAAAAAAATCTAGAAAAAAAATCTTGAAAAAAATCTAGAAAAAAAATCTAGAAAAAAAATCTAGAAAAAAATCTAGAAAAAAATTATTGAAAAAAAATCTAGAAAAAAAATCTAGAAAAAAAATCTAGAAAAAAAATCTAGAAAAAAAACTAGAAAAAAAATCTAGAAAAATATCTAGAAAAAAAATCTAGAAAAAAAATCTAGAAAAAAATCTAGAAAAATATCTAGAAAAAAAATCTAGACAAAAAATCTAGAAAAAAAATCTAGAAAAAAATCTAGAAAAAAAATCTAGAAAAAAAATCTAGAAAAAAAATCTTGAAAAAAATCTAGAAAAAAAATCTTGAAAAAAATCTAGAAAAAAATCTAGAAAAAAAATCTAGAAAAAAATCTAGAAAAAAAATATAGAAAAAAATCTAGAAAAAAAATCTAGAAAAAAAATCTAGAAAAAAATCTAGAAAAAAAATCTAGAAAAAAAATCTAGAAAAAAAATCTAGAAAAAAAATCTAGAAAAAAAATCTAGAAAAAAATCTAGAAAAAAAATCTATAAAATAAATCTAGAAAAAAATCTAGAAAAAAAATCTAGAAAAAAAATCTAGACAAAAAATCTAGAAAAATATCTAGAAAAAAATCTAGAAAAAAAATCTAGAAAAAAAATCTAGAAAAAAATCTAGAAAAAAATTCTTGAAAAAAAATCTAGAAAAAAAATCTAGAAAAAAAATCTAGAAAAAAATCTAGAAAAAAAATCTAGAAAAAAAATCTAGAAAAAAATCTAGAAAAAAAATCTAGAAAAAAAATCTAGAAAAATATCTAGAAAAAAAATTAGAAAAAAAATCTTGAAAAAAATCTAGAAAAAAAATCTAGAAAAAAATCTAGAAAAAAATCTAGAAAAAAAATCTAGAAAAAAAATCTAGAAAAAAAATCTAGAAAAAAAATCTTGAAAAAAATCTAGAAAAAAAATCTAGAAAAAAAATCTAGAAAAAAATCTAGAAAAAAAATCTAGAAAAATATCTAGAAAAAAAATCTAGACAAAAAATCTAGAAAAAAAATCTAGAAAAAAATCTAGAAAAGAAATCTTGAAAAAAAATCTAGAAAAAAAATCTTGAAAAAAATCTAGAAAAAAAATCTAGAAAAAAAATCTAGAAAAAAATCTAGAAAAAAATTATTGAAAAAAAATCTAGAAAAAAAATCTAGAAAAAAAATCTAGAAAAAAAATCTAGAAAAAAAACTAGAAAAAAAATCTAGAAAAATATCTAGAAAAAAAATCTAGAAAAAAAATCTAGAAAAAAATCTAGAAAAATATCTAGAAAAAAAATCTAGACAAAAAATCTAGAAAAAAAATCTAGAAAAAAATCTAGAAAAAAAATCTAGAAAAAAAATCTAGAAAAAAAATCTTGAAAAAAATCTAGAAAAAAAATCTTGAAAAAAATCTAGAAAAAAATCTAGAAAAAAAATCTAGAAAAAAATCTAGAAAAAAAATATAGAAAAAAATCTAGAAAAAAAATCTAGAAAAAAAATCTAGAAAAAAATCTAGAAAAAAAATCTAGAAAAAAAATCTAGAAAAAAAATCTAGAAAAAAAATCTAGAAAAAAATCTAGAAAAAAAATCTATAAAATAAATCTAGAAAAAAATCTAGAAAAAAAATCTAGAAAAAAAATCTAGACAAAAAATCTAGAAAAATATCTAGAAAAAAATCTAGAAAAAAAATCTAGAAAAAAAATCTAGAAAAAAATCTAGAAAAAAATTCTTGAAAAAAAATCTAGAAAAAAAATCTAGAAAAAAAATCTAGAAAAAAATCTAGAAAAAAAATCTAGAAAAAAAATCTAGAAAAAAATCTAGAAAAAAAATCTAGAAAAAAAATCTAGAAAAAAAATCTAGAAAAATATCTAGAAAAAAAATCTAGACAAAAAATCTAGAAAAAAAATCTAGAAAAAAATCTAGAAAAAAAATCTTGAAAAAAAATCTAGAAAAAAAATCTTGAAAAAAATCTAGAAAAAAAATCTAGAAAAAAAATCTAGAAAAAAATCTAGAAAAAAAATCTAGAAAAAAATTCTTGAAAAAAAATCTAGAAAAAAAAATTAGAAAATAAATCTCGAAAAGAATCTAGAAAAAAAATCTAGAAAAAAAATCTAGAAAAAAATCTAGAAAAAAAATCTAGAAAAAAAATCTAGAAAAAAAATCTAGAAAAAAATCTAGAAAAAAATCTAGAAAAAAAATCTAGAAAAAAAATCTAGAAAAAAAATCTAGAAAAAAAATCTAGAAAAAAATCTAGGAAAAAAATCTTGAAAAAAAATCTAGAATAAAATCTTGAAAAAAATCTAGAAAAAAAATCTAGAAAAAAATCTAGAAAAAAATCTAGAAAAAAAATCTAGAAAAAAATTCTTGAAAAAAAATCTAGAAAAAAAATTTAGAAAATAAATCTCGAAAAGAATCTAGAAAAAAAATCTAGAAAAAAAATCTAGAAAAAAATCTAGAAAAAAAATCTAGAAAAAAAATCTAGAAAAAAATCTAGAAAAAAATCTAGAAAAAAAATCTAGAAAAAAAATCTATAAAATAAATCTAGAAAAAAATCTAGAAAAAAAATCTAGAAAAAAAATCTAGAAAAAAATCTAGAAAAAAAATCTAGAAAAATATCTAGAAAAAAAATCTAGACAAAAAATCTAGAAAAAAAATCTAGAAAAAAATCTAGAAAAGAAATCTTGAAAAAAAATCTAGAAAAAAAATCTTGAAAAAAATCTAGAAAAAAAATCTAGAAAAAAAATCTAGAAAAAAATCTAGAAAAAAATTATTGAAAAAAAATCTAGAAAAAAAATCTAGAAAAAAAATCTAGAAAAAAAATCTAGAAAAAAAACTAGAAAAAAAATCTAGAAAAATATCTAGAAAAAAAATCTAGAAAAAAAATCTAGAAAAAAATCTAGAAAAATATCTAGAAAAAAAATCTAGACAAAAAATCTAGAAAAAAAATCTAGAAAAAAATCTAGAAAAAAAATCTAGAAAAAAAATCTAGAAAAAAAATCTTGAAAAAAATCTAGAAAAAAAATCTTGAAAAAAATCTAGAAAAAAATCTAGAAAAAAAATCTAGAAAAAAATCTAGAAAAAAAATATAGAAAAAAATCTAGAAAAAAAATCTAGAAAAAAAATCTAGAAAAAAATCTAGAAAAAAAATCTAGAAAAAAAATCTAGAAAAAAAATCTAGAAAAAAAATCTAGAAAAAAAATCTAGAAAAAAATCTAGAAAAAAAATCTATAAAATAAATCTAGAAAAAAATCTAGAAAAAAAATCTAGAAAAAAAATCTAGACAAAAAATCTAGAAAAATATCTAGAAAAAAATCTAGAAAAAAAATCTAGAAAAAAAATCTAGAAAAAAATCTAGAAAAAAATTCTTGAAAAAAAATCTAGAAAAAAAATCTAGAAAAAAAATCTAGAAAAAAATCTAGAAAAAAAATCTAGAAAAAAAATCTAGAAAAAAATCTAGAAAAAAAATCTAGAAAAAAAATCTAGAAAAAAAATCTAGAAAAATATCTAGAAAAAAAATCTAGACAAAAAATCTAGAAAAAAAATCTAGAAAAAAATCTAGAAAAAAAATCTTGAAAAAAAATCTAGAAAAAAAATCTTGAAAAAAATCTAGAAAAAAAATCTAGAAAAAAAATCTAGAAAAAAATCTAGAAAAAAAATCTAGAAAAAAATTCTTGAAAAAAAATCTAGAAAAAAAAATTAGAAAATAAATCTCGAAAAGAATCTAGAAAAAAAATCTAGAAAAAAAATCTAGAAAAAAATCTAGAAAAAAAATCTAGAAAAAAAATCTAGAAAAAAAATCTAGAAAAAAATCTAGAAAAAAATCTAGAAAAAAAATCTAGAAAAAAAATCTAGAAAAAAAATCTAGAAAAAAAATCTAGAAAAAAATCTAGAAAAAAAATCTTGAAAAAAAATCTAGAATAAAATCTTGAAAAAAATCTAGAAAAAAAATCTAGAAAAAAATCTAGAAAAAAATCTAGAAAAAAAATCTAGAAAAAAATTCTTGAAAAAAAATCTAGAAAAAAAATTTAGAAAATAAATCTCGAAAAGAATCTAGAAAAAAAATCTAGAAAAAAAATCTAGAAAAAAATCTAGAAAAAAAATCTAGAAAAAAAATCTAGAAAAAAATCTAGAAAAAAATCTAGAAAAAAAATCTAGAAAAAAAATCTATAAAATAAATCTAGAAAAAAATCTAGAAAAAAAATCTAGAAAAAAAATCTAGAAAAAAATCTAGAAAAAAAATCTAGAAAAATATCTAGAAAAAAAATCTAGACAAAAAATCTAGAAAAAAAATCTAGAAAAAAATCTTGAAAAAAAATCTAGAATAAAATCTTGAAAAAAATCTAGAAAAAAAATCTAGAAAAAAATCTAGAAAAAAATCTAGAAAAAAAATCTAGAAAAAAAATCTAGAAAAAAAATCTAGAAAAAAATCTAGAAAAAAAATCTAGAAAAAAAATCTAGAAAAAAAATCTAGAAAAAAAATCTAGAAAAAAATCTAGAAATAAAATCTATAACATAAATCTAGAAAAAAATCTAGAAAAAAATTCTTGAAAAAAAATCTAGAAAAAAAATTTAGAAAATAAATCTCGAAAAGAATCTAGAAAAAAAATCTAGAAAAAAATCTAGAAAAAAATCTAGAAAAAAAATCTAGAAAAAAAATCTAGAAAAAAAATCTAGAAAAAAAATCTAGAAAAAAATCTAGAAAAAAAATCTATAAAATAAATCTAGAAAAAAATCTAGAAAAAAAATCTAGAAAAAAAATCTAGAAAAAAATCTAGAAAAAAATCTAGAAAAAAAATCTATAAAATAAATCTAGAAAAAAATCTAGAAAAAAAATCTAGAAAAAAAATCTAGAAAAAAATCTAGAAAAAAAATCTAGAAAAATATCTAGAAAAAAAATCTAGACAAAAAATCTAGAAAAAAAATCTAGAAAAAAATCTAGAAAAAAAATCTAGAAAAAAAATCTAGAAAAAAAATCTAGAAAAAAAATCTAGAAAAAAATCTAGAAAAAAATCTAGAAAAAAAATCTAGAAAAAAAATCTAGAAAAAAAATCTAGAAAAAAAATCTAGAAAAAAATCTAGAAAAAAAATCTAGAAAAAAAATCTAGAAAAAAATCTAGAAAAAAAATCTAGAAAAAAAATCTAGAAAAAAAATCTAGAAAAAAAATCTAGAAAAAAAATCTAGAAAAAAATCTAGAAAAAAAATCTATAAAATAAATCTAGAAAAAAATCTAGAAAAAAAATCTAGAAAAAAAATCTAGAAAAAAATCTAGAAAAAAAATCTAGAAAAAAATCTAGAAAAAAAATCTAGAAAAAAAATCTAGAAAAAAAATCTAGAAAAAAAATCTAGAAAAAAATCTAGAAAAAAATCTAGAAAAAAAATCTAGAAAAAAAATCTAGAAAAAAAATCTAGAAAAAAAATCTAGAAAAAAATCTAGAAAAAAAATCTATAAAATAAATCTAGAAAAAAATCTAGAAAACAAATCTAGAAAAAAAATCTAGAAAAAAATCTAGAAATAAAATCTATAACATAAATCTAGAAAAAAATCTAGAAAAAAATTCTTGAAAAAAAATCTAGAAAAAAAATTTAGAAAATAAATCTCGAAAAGAATCTAGAAAAAAAATCTAGAAAAAAAATCTAGAAAAAAATCTAGAAAAAAAATCTAGAAAAAAAATCTAGAAAAAAAATCTAGAAAAAAATCTAGAAAACAAATCTAGAAAAAAAATCTAGAAAAAAATCTAGAAAAAAAATCTAGAAAAATATCTAGAAAAAAAATCTAGACAAAAAATCTAGAAAAAAAATCTAGAAAAAAATCTAGAAAAAAAATCTAGAAAAAAAATCTAGAAAAAAAATCTTGAAAAAAATCTAGAAAAAAAATCTTGAAAAAAATCTAGAAAAAAATCTAGAAAAAAAATCTAGAAAAAAAATCTAGAAAAAAAATCTAGACAAAAAATCTAGAAAAAAAATCTAGAAAAAAATCTAGAAAAAAAATCTAGAAAAAAAATCTAGAAAAAAAATCTAGAAAAAAAATCTAGAAAAAAATCTAGAAAAAAATCTAGAAAAAAAATCTAGAAAAAAAATCTAGAAAAAAAATCTAGAAAAAAAATCTAGAAAAAAATCTAGAAAAAAAATCTATAAAATAAATCTAGAAAAAAATCTAGAAAAAAAATCTAGAAAAAAAATCTAGAAAAAAATCTAGAAAAAAAATCTAGAAAAATATCTAGAAAAAAAATCTAGACAAAAAATCTAGAAAAAAAATCTAGAAAAAAATCTAGAAAAAAAATCTAGAAAAAAAATCTAGAAAAAAAATCTTGAAAAAAATCTAGAAAAAAAATCTAGAAAAAAATCTAGAAAAAAATCTAGAAAAAAAATCTAGAAAAAAAATCTAGAAAAAGAATCTAGAAAAAAAATCTAGAAAAAAATCTAGAAAAAAAATCTATAAAATAAATCTAGAAAAAAATCTAGAAAAAAAATCTAGAAAAAAAATCTAGAAAAAAATCTAGAAAAAAAATCTAGAAAAATATCTAGAAAAAAAATCTAGACAAAAAATCTAGAAAAAAAATCTAGAAAAAAATCTAGAAAAAAAATCTAGAAAAAAAATCTAGAAAAAAAATCTTGAAAAAAATCTAGAAAAAAAATCTTGAAAAAAATCTAGAAAAAAATCTAGAAAAAAAATCTAGAAAAAAAATCTAGAAAAAAAATCTAGACAAAAAATCTAGAAAAAAAATCTAGAAAAAAATCTAGAAAAAAAATCTAGAAAAAAAATCTAGAAAAAAATCTAGAAAAAAAATCTAGAAAAATATCTAGAAAAAAAATCTAGACAAAAAATCTAGAAAAAAAATCTAGAAAAAAATCTTGAAAAAAAATCTAGAAAAAAAATCTAGAAAAAAAATCTTGAAAAAAATCTAGAAAAAAAATCTTGAAAAAAATCTAGAAAAAAATCTAGAAAAAAAATCTAGAAAAAAAATCTAGAAAAAAAATCTAGACAAAAAATCTAGAAAAAAAATCTAGAAAAAAATCTAGAAAAAAATCTAGAAAAAAAATCTAGAAAAAAAATCTAGAAAAAAAATCTAGAAAAAAAATCTAGAAAAAAATCTAGAAAAAAAATCTATAAAATAAATCTAGAAAAAAATCTAGAAAAAAAATCTAGAAAAAAAATCTAGAAAAAAATCTAGAAAAAAAATCTAGAAAAATATCTAGAAAAAAAATCTAGACAAAAAATCTAGAAAAAAAATCTAGAAAAAAATCTAGAAAAAAAATCTAGAAAAAAAATCTAGAAAAAAAATCTTGAAAAAAATCTAGAAAAAAAATCTTGAAAAAAATCTAGAAAAAAATCTAGAAAAAAAATCTAGAAAAAAAATCTAGAAAAAAAATCTAGACAAAAAATCTAGAAAAAAAATCTAGAAAAAAATCTAGAAAAAAAATCTAGAAAAAAAATCTAGAAAAAAAATCTAGAAAAAAAATCTAGAAAAAAATCTAGAAAAAAATCTAGAAAAAAAATCTAGAAAAAAAATCTAGAAAAAAAATCTAGAAAAAAAATCTAGAAAAAAAATCTAGAAAAAAAATCTAGAAAAAAAATCTTGAAAAAAAATTTAGAAAAAAAATCTAGACAAAAAATCTAGAAAAAAAATCTAGAAAAAAATCTAGAAAAAAAATCTAGAAAAAAATCTAGAAAAAAATCTAGAAAAAAAATCTAGAAAAAAAATCTAGAAAAAAAATCTAGAAAAAAAATCTAGAAAAAAATCTAGAAAAAAAATCTAGAAAAAAAATCTAGAAACAAATCTAGAAATAAAATCTATAACATAAATCTAGAAAAAAATCTAGAAAAAAATTCTTGAAAAAAAATCTAGAAAAAAAATTTAGAAAATAAATCTCGAAAAGAATCTAGAAAAAAAATCTAGAAAAAAAATCTAGAAAAAAATCTAGAAAAAAAATCTAGAAAAAAAATCTAGAAAAAAAATCTAGAAAAAAATCTAGAAAAAAATCTAGAAAAAAAATCTAGAAAAAAAATCTAGAAAAAAAATCTAGAAAAAAAATCTAGAAAAAAATCTAGAAAAAAAATCTATAAAATAAATCTAGAAAAAAATCTAGAAAAAAAATCTAGAAAAAAAATCTAGAAAAAAAATCTAGAAAAAAATCTAGAAAAAAATCTAGAAAAAAATTCTTGAAAAAAAATCTAGAAAAAAAATTTAGAAAAAAAATCTCGAAAAGAATCTAGAAAAAAAATCTAGAAAAAAAATCTAGAAAAAAATCTAGAAAAAAAATCTAGAAAAAAAATCTAGAAAAAAATCTAGAAAAAAATCTAGAAAAAAAATCTATAAAATAAATCTAGAAAAAAATCTAGAAAAAAAATCTAGAAAAAAAATCTAGAAAAAAATCTAGAAAAAAAATCTAGAAAAATATCTAGAAAAAAAATCTAGACAAAAAATCTAGAAAAAAAATCTAGAAAAAAATCTAGAAAAAAAATCTAGAAAAAAAATCTAGAAAAAAAATCTTGAAAAAAATCTAGAAAAAAAATCTTGAAAAAAATCTAGAAAAAAATCTAGAAAAAAAATCTAGATAAAAATCTAGAAAAAAAATCTAGAAAAAAATCTAGAAAAAAAATCTAGAAAAAAAATCTAGAAAAAAATCTAGAAAAAAAATCTAGAAAAAAAATCTAGAAAAAAAATCTAGAAAAAAAATCTAGACAAAAAATCTAGAAAAAAATCTAGAAAAAAATCTAGAAAAAAATTCTAGAAAAATATCTAGAAAAAAAATCTAGAAAAAAAATCTAGAAAAAAATCTAGAAAAAAATCTAGAAAAAAAATCTTGAAAAAAATCTACAAAAAAAATCTAGAAAAAAATCTAGAAAAAAAATCTAGAAAAAAAATCTAGAAAAAAAATCTAGAAAAAAATTCTAGAAAAAAAATCTAGAAAAAAATCTAGAAAAAAAATCTAGAAAAAAATCTAGAAAAAAAATCTAGAAAAAAAATCTAGAAAAAAATCTAGAAAAAAAATCTAGAAAAAAAATCTAGAAAAAAAATCTAGAAAAAAAATCTAGAAAAAAATCTAGAAAAAAATCTAGAAAAAAAATCTAGAAAAAAAATTAGAAAAAAAATCTTGAAAAAAATCTAGAAAAAAAATCTAGAAAAAAATCTAGAAAAAAATCTAGAAAAAAAATCTAGAAAAAAAATCTAGAAAAAAAATCTAGACAAAAAATTTAGAAAAAAAATCTCGAAAAGAATCTAGAAAAAAAATCTAGAAAAAAAATCTAGAAAAAAATCTAGAAAAAAAATCTAGAAAAAAAATCTAGAAAAAAAATCTAGAAAAAAATCTAGAAAAAAATCTAGAAAAAAAATCTATAAAATAAATCTAGAAAAAAATCTAGAAAAAAAATCTAGAAAAAAAATCTAGAAAAAAATCTAGAAAAAAAATCTAGAAAAATATCTAGAAAAAAAATCTAGACAAAAAATCTAGAAAAAAAATCTAGAAAAAAATCTAGAAAAAAAATCTAGAAAAAAAATCTAGAAAAAAAATCTTGAAAAAAATCTAGAAAAAAAATCTTGAAAAAAATCTAGAAAAAAATCTAGAAAAAAAATCTAGAAAAAAATCTAGAAAAAAAATCTAGAAAAAAATCTAGAAAAAAAATCTAGAAAAAAAATCTAGAAAAAAATCTAGAAAAAAAATCTAGAAAAAAAATCTAGAAAAAAAATCTAGAAAAAAAATCTAGAAAAAAATCTAGAAAAAAATCTAGAAAAAAATTCTTGAAAAAAAATCTAGAAAAAAAATCTAGAAAAAAAATCTAGAAAAAAAATCTAGACAAAAAATCTAGAAAAAAATCTAGAAAAAAATCTAGAAAAAAATTCTAGAAAAATATCTAGAAAAAAAATCTAGAAAAAAAATCTAGAAAAAAATCTAGAAAAAAAATCTAGAAAAAAAATCTTGAAAAAAATCTACAAAAAAAATCTAGAAAAAAATCTAGAAAAAAAATCTAAAAAAAAAATCTAGAAAAAAAATCTAGAAAAAAATTCTAGAAAAAAAATCTAGAAAAAAATCTAGAAAAAAAATCTAGAAAAAAATCTAGAAAAAAAATCTAGAAAAAAAATCTAGAAAAAAATCTAGAAAAAAAATCTAGAAAAAAAATCTAGAAAAAAAATCTAGAAAAAAAATCTAGAAAAAAATCTAGAAAAAAATCTAGAAAAAAAATCTAGAAAAAAAATTAGAAAAAAAATCTTGAAAAAAATCTAGAAAAAAAATCTAGAAAAAAATCTAGAAAAAAATCTAGAAAAAAAATCTAGAAAAAAAATCTAGAAAAAAATCTAGAAAAAAAATCTAGACAAAAAATCTAGAAAAAAAATCTTGAAAAAAATCTAGAAAAAAAATCTAGAAAAAAAATCTAGAAAAAAATCTAGAAAAAAAATCTAGAAAAATATCTAGAAAAAAAATCTAGACAAAAAATCTAGAAAAAAAATCTAGAAAAAAATCTAGAAAAAAAATCTTGAAAAAAAATCTAGAAAAAAAATCTTGAAAAAAATCTAGAAAAAAAATCTAGAAAAAAAATCTAGAAAAAAATCTAGAAAAAAATTCTTGAAAAAAAATCTAGAAAAAAAATCTAGAAAAAAAATCTAGAAAAAAAATCTAGAAAAAAAACTAGAAAAAAAATCTAGAAAAATATCTAGAAAAAAAATCTAGAAAAAAAATCTAGAAAAAAATCTAGAAAAATATCTAGAAAAAAAATCTAGACAAAAAATCTAGAAAAAAAATCTAGAAAAAAATCTAGAAAAAAAATCTAGAAAAAAAATCTAGAAAAAAAATCTTGAAAAAAATCTAGAAAAAAAATCTTGAAAAAAATCTAGAAAAAAATCTAGAAAAAAAATCTAGAAAAAAATCTAGAAAAAAAATCTAGAAAAAAATCTAGAAAAAAAATCTAGAAAAAAAATCTAGAAAAAAATCTAGAAAAAAAATCTAGAAAAAAAATCTAGAAAAAAAATCTAGAAAAAAAATCTAGAAAAAAAATCTAGAAAAAAATCTAGAAAAAAAATCTATAAAATAAATCTGGAAAAAAATCTAGAAAAAAAATCTAGAAAAAAAATCTAGACAAAAAATCTAGAAAAATATCTAGAAAAAAATCTAGAAAAAAAATCTAGAAAAAAAATCTAGAAAAAAAATCTAGAAAAAAATCTAGAAAAAAAATCTTGAAAAAAAATCTAGAAAAAAAATCTTGAAAAAAATCTAGAAAAAAAATCTAGAAAAAAAATCTAGAAAAAAATCTAGAAAAAAAATCTAGAAAAAAATTCTTGAAAAAAAATCTAGAAAAAAAAATTAGAAAATAAATCTCGAAAAGAATCTAGAAAAAAAATCTAGAAAAAAAATCTAGAAAAAAATCTAGAAAAAAAATCTAGAAAAAAAATCTAGAAAAAAAATCTAGAAAAAAATCTAGAAAAAAATCTAGAAAAAAAATCTAGAAAAAAAATCTAGAAAAAAAATCTAGAAAAAAAAATTTGAAAAAAATCTAGAAAAAAAATCTATAAAATAAATCTAGAAAAAAATCTAGAAAAAAAATCTAGAAAAAAAATCTAGAAAAAAATCTAGAAAAAAAATCTAGAAAAATATCTAGAAAAAAAATCTAGACAAAAAATCTAGAAAAAAAATCTAGAAAAAAATCTAGAAAAAAAATCTAGAAAAAAAATCTAGAAAAAAAATCTTGAAAAAAATCTAGAAAAAAAATCTTGAAAAAAATCTAGAAAAAAATCTAGAAAAAAAATCTAGAAAAAAAATCTAGAAAAAAAATCTAGACAAAAAATCTAGAAAAAAAATCTAGAAAAAAATCTAGAAAAAAAATCTAGAAAAAAAATCTAGAAAAAAAATCTAGAAAAAAAATCTAGAAAAAAATCTAGAAAAAAAATCTAGAAAAAAAATCTAGAAAAAAAATCTAGAAAAAAAATCTAGAAAAAAATCTAGAAAAAAATCTAGAAAAAAAATCTAGAAAAAAATCTAGAAAAAAAATCTATAAAATAAATCTAGAAAAAAATCTAGAAAAAAAATCTAGAAAAAAAATCTAGAAAAAAATCTAGAAAAAAAATCTAGAAAAAAAATCTAGAAAAAAATCTAGAAAAAAAATCTAGAAAAAAATCTAGAAAAAAATCTAGAAAAAAAATCTAGAAAAAAAATCTAGAAAAAAAATCTAGAAAAAAAATCTAGAATAAAATCTAGAAATAAAATCTATAACATAAATCTAGAAAAAAATCTAGAAAAAAATTCTTGAAAAAAAATCTAGAAAAAAAATTTAGAAAATAAATCTCGAAAAGAATCTAGAAAAAAAATCTAGAAAAAAAATCTAGAAAAAAATCTAGAAAAAAATCTAGAAAAAAAATCTAGAAAAAAAATCTAGAAAAAAATCTAGAAAAAAATCTAGAAAAAAAATCTAGAAAAAAAATCTAGAAAAAAAATCTAGAAAAAAAATCTAGAAAAAAATCTAGAAAAAAAAATCTATAAAATAAATCTAGAAAAAAATCTAGAAAAAAAATCTAGAAAAAAAATCTAGAAAAAAATCTAGAAAAAAAATCTAGAAAAATATCTAGAAAAAAAATCTAGACAAAAAATCTAGAAAAAAAATCTAGAAAAAAATCTAGAAAAAAAATCTAGAAAAAAAATCTAGAAAAAAAATCTTGAAAAAAATCTAGAAAAAAAATCTTGAAAAAAATCTAGAAAAAAATCTAGAAAAAAAATCTAGAAAAAAAATCTAGAAAAAAAATCTAGACAAAAAATCTAGAAAAAAAATCTAGAAAAAAATCTAGAAAAAAAATCTAGAAAAAAAATCTAGACAAAAAATCTAGAAAAAAAATCTAGAAAAAAATCTAGAAAAAAATCTAGAAAAAAAATCTAGAAAAAAAATCTAGAAAAAAAATCTAGAAAAAAAATCTAGAAAAAAATCTAGAAAAAAAATCTTGAAAAAAAATCTAGAAAAAAAATCTTGAAAAAAATCTAGAAAAAAAATCTAGAAAAAAAATCTAGAAAAAAATCTAGAAAAAAAATCTAGAAAAAAATTCTTGAAAAAAAATCTAGAAAAAAAAATTAGAAAATAAATCTAGAAAAGAATCTAGAAAAAAAATCTAGAAAAAAATCTAGAAAAAAATCTAGAAAAAAAATCTAGAAAAAAAATCTAGAAAAAAAATCTAGAAAAAAAATCTAGAAAAAAATCTAGAAAAAAAATCTAGAAAAAAAATCTAGAAACAAATCTAGAAATAAAATCTATAACATAAATCTAGAAAAAAATCTAGAAAAAAATTCTTGAAAAAAAATCTAGAAAAAAAATTTAGAAAATATATCTCGAAAAGAATCTAGAAAAAAAATCTAGAAAAAAAATCTAGAAAAAAATCTAGAAAAAAAATCTAGAAAAAAAATCTAGAAAAAAAATCTAGAAAAAAATCTAGAAAAAAATCTAGAAAAAAAATCTAGAAAAAAAATCTAGAAAAAAAATCTAGAAAAAAAATCTAGAAAAAAATCTAGAAAAAAAATCTATAAAATAAATCTAGAAAAAAATCTAGAAAAAAAATCTAGAAAAAAAATCTAGAAAAAAAATCTAGAAAAAAATCTAGAAAAAAAATCTAGAAAAAAATTCTTGAAAAAAAATCTAGAAAAAAAATTTAGAAAAAAAATCTCGAAAAGAATCTAGAAAAAAAATCTAGAAAAAAAATCTAGAAAAAAATCTAGAAAAAAAATCTAGAAAAAAAATCTAGAAAAAAAATCTAGAAAAAAATCTAGAAAAAAATCTAGAAAAAAAATCTATAAAATAAATCTAGAAAAAAATCTAGAAAAAAAATCTAGAAAAAAACTCTAGAAAAAAATCTAGAAAAAAAATCTAGAAAAATATCTAGAAAAAAAATCTAGACAAAAAATCTAGAAAAAAAATCTAGAAAAAAATCTAGAAAAAAAATCTAGAAAAAAAATCTAGAAAAAAAATCTTGAAAAAAATCTAGAAAAAAAATCTTGAAAAAAATCTAGAAAAAAATCTAGAAAAAAAATCTAGAAAAAAATCTAGAAAAAAAATCTAGAAAAAAATCTAGAAAAAAAATCTAGAAAAAAAATCTAGAAAAAAATCTAGAAAAAAAATCTAGAAAAAAAATCTAGAAAAAAAATCTAGAAAAAAAATCTAGAAAAAAATCTAGAAAAAAATCTAGAAAAAAATTCTTGAAAAAAAATCTAGAAAAAAAATCTAGAAAAAAAATCTAGAAAAAAAATCTAGAAAAAAAATCTAGACAAAAAATCTAGAAAAAAATCTAGAAAAAAATCTAGAAAAAAATTCTAGAAAAATATCTAGAAAAAAAATCTAGAAAAAAAATCTAGAAAAAAATCTAGAAAAAAAATCTAGAAAAAAAATCTAGAAAAAAATCTAGAAAAAAAATCTAGAAAAAAATCTAGAAAAAAAATCTAGAAAAAAAATCTAGAAAAAAATCTAGAAAAAAAATCTAGAAAAAAAATCTAGAAAAAAAATCTAGAAAAAAAATCTAGAAAAAAATCTAGAAAAAAATCTAGAAAAAAAATCTAGAAAAAAAATTAGAAAAAAAATCTTGAAAAAAATCTAGAAAAAAAATCTAGAAAAAAATCTAGAAAAAAATCTAGAAAAAAAATCTAGAAAAAAAATCTAGAAAAAAAATCTAGAAAAAAAATCTAGACAAAAAATTTAGAAAAAAAATCTCGAAAAGAATCTAGAAAAAAAATCTAGAAAAAAAATCTAGAAAAAAATCTAGAAAAAAAATCTAGAAAAAAAATCTAGAAAAAAAATCTAGAAAAAAATCTAGAAAAAAATCTAGAAAAAAAATCTATAAAATAAATCTAGAAAAAAATCTAGAAAAAAAATCTAGAAAAAAAATCTAGAAAAAAATCTAGAAAAAAAATCTAGAAAAATATCTAGAAAAAAAATCTAGACAAAAAATCTAGAAAAAAAATCTAGAAAAAAATCTAGAAAAAAAATCTAGAAAAAAAATCTAGAAAAAAAATATTGAAAAAAATCTAGAAAAAAAATCTTGAAAAAAATCTAGAAAAAAATCTAGAAAAAAAATCTAGAAAAAAATCTAGAAAAAAAATCTAGAAAAAAATCTAGAAAAAAAATCTAGAAAAAAAATCTAGAAAAAAATCTAGAAAAAAAATCTAGAAAAAAAATCTAGAAAAAAAATCTAGAAAAAAAATCTAGAAAAAAATCTAGAAAAAAATCTAGAAAAAAAATCTAGAAAAAAAATCTAGACAAAAAATCTAGAAAAAAATCTAGAAAAAAATCTAGAAAAAAATTCTAGAAAAATATCTAGAAAAAAAATCTAGAAAAAAAATCTAGAAAAAAATCTAGAAAAAAATCTAGACAAAAAATCTAGAAAAAAATCTAGAAAAAAATCTAGAAAAAAATTCTAGAAAAATATCTAGAAAAAAAATCTAGAAAAAAAATCTAGAAAAAAATCTAGAAAAAAAATCTAGAAAAAAAATCTTGAAAAAAATCTACAAAAAAAATCTAGAAAAAAATCTAGAAAAAAAATCTAGAAAAAAAATCTAGAAAAAAAATCTAGAAAAAAAATCTAGAAAAAAATCTAGAAAAAAAATCTATAAAATAAATCTAGAAAAAAATCTAGAAAAAAAATCTAGAAAAAAAATCTAGAAAAAAAATCTAGAAAAAAATCTAGAAAAAAAATCTAGAAAAAAATTCTTGAAAAAAAATCTAGAAAAAAAATTAGAAAAAAAATCTTGAAAAAAATCTAGAAAAAAAATCTAGAAAAAAATCTAGAAAAAAATCTAGAAAAAAAATCTAGAAAAAAAATCTAGAAAAAAAATCTAGAAAAAAAATCTAGACAAAAAATTTAGAAAAAAAATCTCGAAAAGAATCTAGAAAAAAAATCTAGAAAAAAAATCTAGAAAAAAATCTAGAAAAAAAATCTAGAAAAAAATCTAGAAAAAAATCTAGAAAAAAAATCTAGAAAAAAAATCTAGAAAAAAAATCTAGAAAAAAAATCTAGAAAAAAATCTAGAAAAAAAATCTAGAAAAAAAATCTAGAAACAAATCTAGAAATAAAATCTATAACATAAATCTAGAAAAAAATCTAGAAAAAAATTCTTGAAAAAAAATCTAGAAAAAAAATTTAGAAAATATATCTCGAAAAGAATCTAGAAAAAAAATCTAGAAAAAAAATCTAGAAAAAAATCTAGAAAAAAAATCTAGAAAAAAAATCTAGAAAAAAAATCTAGAAAAAAATCTAGAAAAAAATCTAGAAAAAAAATCTAGAAAAAAAATCTAGAAAAAAAATCTAGAAAAAAAATCTAGAAAAAAATCTAGAAAAAAAATCTATAAAATAAATCTAGAAAAAAATCTAGAAAAAAAATCTAGAAAAAAAATCTAGAAAAAAAATCTAGAAAAAAATCTAGAAAAAAAATCTAGAAAAAAATTCTTGAAAAAAAATCTAGAAAAAAAATTTAGAAAAAAAATCTCGAAAAGAATCTAGAAAAAAAATCTAGAAAAAAAATCTAGAAAAAAATCTAGAAAAAAAATCTAGAAAAAAAATCTAGAAAAAAAATCTAGAAAAAAATCTAGAAAAAAATCTAGAAAAAAAATCTATAAAATAAATCTAGAAAAAAATCTAGAAAAAAAATCTAGAAAAAAACTCTAGAAAAAAATCTAGAAAAAAAATCTAGAAAAATATCTAGAAAAAAAATCTAGACAAAAAATCTAGAAAAAAAATCTAGAAAAAAATCTAGAAAAAAAATCTAGAAAAAAAATCTAGAAAAAAAATCTTGAAAAAAATCTAGAAAAAAAATCTTGAAAAAAATCTAGAAAAAAATCTAGAAAAAAAATCTAGAAAAAAATCTAGAAAAAAAATCTAGAAAAAAATCTAGAAAAAAAATCTAGAAAAAAAATCTAGAAAAAAATCTAGAAAAAAAATCTAGAAAAAAAATCTAGAAAAAAAATCTAGAAAAAAAATCTAGAAAAAAATCTAGAAAAAAATCTAGAAAAAAATTCTTGAAAAAAAATCTAGAAAAAAAATCTAGAAAAAAAATCTAGAAAAAAAATCTAGAAAAAAAATCTAGACAAAAAATCTAGAAAAAAATCTAGAAAAAAATCTAGAAAAAAATTCTAGAAAAATATCTAGAAAAAAAATCTAGAAAAAAAATCTAGAAAAAAATCTAGAAAAAAAATCTAGAAAAAAAATCTTGAAAAAAATCTACAAAAAAAATCTAGAAAAAAATCTAGAAAAAAAATCTAGAAAAAAAATCTAGAAAAAAAATCTAGAAAAAAAATCTAGAAAAAAAATCTAGAAAAAAATCTAGAAAAAAAATCTAGAAAAAAATCTAGAAAAAAAATCTAGAAAAAAAATCTAGAAAAAAATCTAGAAAAAAAATCTAGAAAAAAAATCTAGAAAAAAAATCTAGAAAAAAAATCTAGAAAAAAATCTAGAAAAAAATCTAGAAAAAAAATCTAGAAAAAAAATTAGAAAAAAAATCTTGAAAAAAATCTAGAAAAAAAATCTAGAAAAAAATCTAGAAAAAAATCTAGAAAAAAAATCTAGAAAAAAAATCTAGAAAAAAAATCTAGAAAAAAAATCTAGACAAAAAATTTAGAAAAAAAATCTCGAAAAGAATCTAGAAAAAAAATCTAGAAAAAAAATCTAGAAAAAAATCTAGAAAAAAAATCTAGAAAAAAAATCTAGAAAAAAAATCTAGAAAAAAATCTAGAAAAAAATCTAGAAAAAAAATCTATAAAATAAATCTAGAAAAAAATCTAGAAAAAAAATCTAGAAAAAAAATCTAGAAAAAAATCTAGAAAAAAAATCTAGAAAAATATCTAGAAAAAAAATCTAGACAAAAAATCTAGAAAAAAAATCTAGAAAAAAATCTAGAAAAAAAATCTAGAAAAAAAATCTAGAAAAAAAATATTGAAAAAAATCTAGAAAAAAAATCTTGAAAAAAATCTAGAAAAAAATCTAGAAAAAAAATCTAGAAAAAAATCTAGAAAAAAAATCTAGAAAAAAATCTAGAAAAAAAATCTAGAAAAAAAATCTAGAAAAAAATCTAGAAAAAAAATCTAGAAAAAAAATCTAGAAAAAAAATCTAGAAAAAAAATCTAGAAAAAAATCTAGAAAAAAATCTAGAAAAAAAATCTAGAAAAAAAATCTAGACAAAAAATCTAGAAAAAAATCTAGAAAAAAATCTAGAAAAAAATTCTAGAAAAATATCTAGAAAAAAAATCTAGAAAAAAAATCTAGAAAAAAATCTAGAAAAAAATCTAGACAAAAAATCTAGAAAAAAATCTAGAAAAAAATCTAGAAAAAAATTCTAGAAAAATATCTAGAAAAAAAATCTAGAAAAAAAATCTAGAAAAAAATCTAGAAAAAAAATCTAGAAAAAAAATCTTGAAAAAAATCTACAAAAAAAATCTAGAAAAAAATCTAGAAAAAAAATCTAGAAAAAAAATCTAGAAAAAAAATCTAGAAAAAAAATCTAGAAAAAAATCTAGAAAAAAAATCTATAAAATAAATCTAGAAAAAAATCTAGAAAAAAAATCTAGAAAAAAAATCTAGAAAAAAAATCTAGAAAAAAATCTAGAAAAAAAATCTAGAAAAAAATTCTTGAAAAAAAATCTAGAAAAAAAATTAGAAAAAAAATCTTGAAAAAAATCTAGAAAAAAAATCTAGAAAAAAATCTAGAAAAAAATCTAGAAAAAAAATCTAGAAAAAAAATCTAGAAAAAAAATCTAGAAAAAAAATCTAGACAAAAAATTTAGAAAAAAAATCTCGAAAAGAATCTAGAAAAAAAATCTAGAAAAAAAATCTAGAAAAAAATCTAGAAAAAAAATCTAGAAAAAAAATCTAGAAAAAAAATCTAGAAAAAAATCTAGAAAAAAATCTAGAAAAAAAATCTATAAAATAAATCTAGAAAAAAATCTAGAAAAAAAATCTAGAAAAAAAATCTAGAAAAAAATCTAGAAAAAAAATCTAGAAAAATATCTAGAAAAAAAATCTAGACAAAAAATCTAGAAAAAAAATCTAGAAAAAAATCTAGAAAAAAATTCTAGAAAAATATCTAGAAAAAAAATCTAGAAAAAAAATCTAGAAAAAAATCTAGAAAAAAAATCTAGAAAAAAAATCTAGAAAAAAAATCTAGAAAAAAAATCTAGAAAAAAATCTAGAAAAAAAATCTAGAAAAAAATCTAGAAAAAAAATCTAGAAAAAAAATCTAGAAAAAAATCTAGAAAAAAAATCTAGAAAAAAAATCTAGAAAAAAAATCTAGAAAAAAAATCTAGAAAAAAATCTAGAAAAAAATCTAGAAAAAAAATCTAGAAAAAAAATTAGAAAAAAAATCTTGAAAAAAATCTAGAAAAAAAATCTAGAAAAAAATCTAGAAAAAAATCTAGAAAAAAAATCTAGAAAAAAAATCTAGAAAAAAAATCTAGAAAAAAAATCTAGACAAAAAATTTAGAAAAAAAATCTCGAAAAGAATCTAGAAAAAAAATCTAGAAAAAAAATCTAGAAAAAAATCTAGAAAAAAAATCTAGAAAAAAAATCTAGAAAAAAAATCTAGAAAAAAATCTAGAAAAAAATCTAGAAAAAAAATCTATAAAATAAATCTAGAAAAAAATCTAGAAAAAAAATCTAGAAAAAAAATCTAGAAAAAAATCTAGAAAAAAAATCTAGAAAAATATCTAGAAAAAAAATCTAGACAAAAAATCTAGAAAAAAAATCTAGAAAAAAATCTAGAAAAAAAATCTAGAAAAAAAATCTAGAAAAAAAATATTGAAAAAAATCTAGAAAAAAAATCTTGAAAAAAATCTAGAAAAAAATCTAGAAAAAAAATCTAGAAAAAAATCTAGAAAAAAAATCTAGAAAAAAATCTAGAAAAAAAATCTAGAAAAAAAATCTAGAAAAAAATCTAGAAAAAAAATCTAGAAAAAAAATCTAGAAAAAAAATCTAGAAAAAAAATCTAGAAAAAAATCTAGAAAAAAATCTAGAAAAAAAATCTAGAAAAAAAATCTAGACAAAAAATCTAGAAAAAAATCTAGAAAAAAATCTAGAAAAAAATTCTAGAAAAATATCTAGAAAAAAAATCTAGAAAAAAAATCTAGAAAAAAATCTAGAAAAAAATCTAGACAAAAAATCTAGAAAAAAATCTAGAAAAAAATCTAGAAAAAAATTCTAGAAAAATATCTAGAAAAAAAATCTAGAAAAAAAATCTAGAAAAAAATCTAGAAAAAAAATCTAGAAAAAAAATCTTGAAAAAAATCTACAAAAAAAATCTAGAAAAAAATCTAGAAAAAAAATCTAGAAAAAAAATCTAGAAAAAAAATCTAGAAAAAAAATCTAGAAAAAAATCTAGAAAAAAAATCTATAAAATAAATCTAGAAAAAAATCTAGAAAAAAAATCTAGAAAAAAAATCTAGAAAAAAAATCTAGAAAAAAATCTAGAAAAAAAATCTAGAAAAAAATTCTTGAAAAAAAATCTAGAAAAAAAATTTAGAAAAAAAATCTCGAAAAGAATCTAGAAAAAAAATCTAGAAAAAAAATCTAGAAAAAAATCTAGAAAAAAAATCTAGAAAAAAATCTAGAAAAAAAATCTAGAAAAAAACTCTAGAAAAAAATCTAGAAAAAAAATCTAGAAAAATATCTAGAAAAAAAATCTAGACAAAAAATCTAGAAAAAAAATCTAGAAAAAAATCTAGAAAAAAAATCTAGAAAAAAAATCTAGAAAAAAAATCTTGAAAAAAATCTAGAAAAAAAATCTTGAAAAAAATCTAGAAAAAAATCTAGAAAAAAAATCTAGAAAAAAATCTAGAAAAAAAATCTAGAAAAAAATCTAGAAAAAAATCTAGAAAAAAATCTAGAAAAAAAATCTAGAAAAAAATCTAGAAAAAAATCTAGAAAAAAAATCTAGAAAAAAAATTAGAAAAAAAATCTTGAAAAAAATCTAGAAAAAAAATCTAGAAAAAAATCTAGAAAAAAATCTAGAAAAAAAATCTAGAAAAAAAATCTAGAAAAAAAATCTAGAAAAAAAATCTAGACAAAAAATTTAGAAAAAAAATCTCGAAAAGAATCTAGAAAAAAAATCTAGAAAAAAAATCTAGAAAAAAATCTAGAAAAAAAATCTAGAAAAAAAATCTAGAAAAAAAATCTAGAAAAAAATCTAGAAAAAAATCTAGAAAAAAAATCTATAAAATAAATCTAGAAAAAAATCTAGAAAAAAAATCTAGAAAAAAAATCTAGAAAAAAATCTAGAAAAAAAATCTAGAAAAATATCTAGAAAAAAAATCTAGACAAAAAATCTAGAAAAAAAATCTAGAAAAAAATCTAGAAAAAAAATCTAGAAAAAAAATCTAGAAAAAAAATCTTGAAAAAAATCTAGAAAAAAAATCTTGAAAAAAATCTAGAAAAAAATCTAGAAAAAAAATCTAGAAAAAAATCTAGAAAAAAAATCTAGAAAAAAATCTAGAAAAAAAATCTAGAAAAAAAATCTAGAAAAAAATCTAGAAAAAAAATCTAGAAAAAAAATCTAGAAAAAAAATCTAGAAAAAAAATCTAGAAAAAAATCTAGAAAAAAATCTAGAAAAAAATTCTTGAAAAAAAATCTAGAAAAAAAATCTAGAAAAAAAATCTAGAAAAAAAATCTAGACAAAAAATCTAGAAAAAAATCTAGAAAAAAATCTAGAAAAAAATTCTAGAAAAATATCTAGAAAAAAAATCTAGAAAAAAAATCTAGAAAAAAATCTAGAAAAAAAATCTAGAAAAAAAATCTTGAAAAAAATCTACAAAAAAAATCTAGAAAAAAATCTAGAAAAAAAATCTAAAAAAAAAATCTAGAAAAAAAATCTAGAAAAAAATTCTAGAAAAAAAATCTAGAAAAAAATCTAGAAAAAAAATCTAGAAAAAAATCTAGAAAAAAAATCTAGAAAAAAAATCTAGAAAAAAATCTAGAAAAAAAATCTAGAAAAAAAATCTAGAAAAAAAATCTAGAAAAAAAATCTAGAAAAAAATCTAGAAAAAAATCTAGAAAAAAAATCTAGAAAAAAAATTAGAAAAAAAATCTTGAAAAAAATCTAGAAAAAAAATCTTGAAAAAAATCTAGAAAAAAATCTAGAAAAAAAATCTAGAAAAAAATCTAGAAAAAAAATCTAGAAAAAAATCTAGAAAAAAATCTAGAAAAAAATCTAGAAAAAAAATCTAGAAAAAAATCTAGAAAAAAATCTAGAAAAAAAATCTAGAAAAAAAATTAGAAAAAAAATCTTGAAAAAAATCTAGAAAAAAAATCTAGAAAAAAATCTAGAAAAAAATCTAGAAAAAAAATCTAGAAAAAAAATCTAGAAAAAAAATCTAGAAAAAAAATCTAGACAAAAAATTTAGAAAAAAAATCTCGAAAAGAATCTAGAAAAAAAATCTAGAAAAAAAATCTAGAAAAAAATCTAGAAAAAAAATCTAGAAAAAAAATCTAGAAAAAAAATCTAGAAAAAAATCTAGAAAAAAATCTAGAAAAAAAATCTATAAAATAAATCTAGAAAAAAATCTAGAAAAAAAATCTAGAAAAAAAATCTAGAAAAAAATCTAGAAAAAAAATCTAGAAAAATATCTAGAAAAAAAATCTAGACAAAAAATCTAGAAAAAAAATCTAGAAAAAAATCTAGAAAAAAAATCTAGAAAAAAAATCTAGAAAAAAAATCTTGAAAAAAATCTAGAAAAAAAATCTTGAAAAAAATCTAGAAAAAAATCTAGAAAAAAAATCTAGAAAAAAATCTAGAAAAAAAATCTAGAAAAAAATCTAGAAAAAAAATCTAGAAAAAAAATCTAGAAAAAAATCTA
Organism: Oncorhynchus mykiss; assembly: GCF_057628025.1. NCBI lineage: Eukaryota > Metazoa > Chordata > Actinopteri > Salmoniformes > Salmonidae > Oncorhynchus > Oncorhynchus mykiss. The sequence continues at coordinate 59,906,497 of NC_143033.1, read as the reverse complement.
GAAAAAAAATCTAGAAAAAAAATCTAGAAAAAAAATCTAGAAAAAAAATCTAGAAAAAAATCTAGAAAAAAATCTAGAAAAAAATTCTTGAAAAAAAATCTAGAAAAAAAATCTAGAAAAAAAATCTAGAAAAAAAATCTAGACAAAAAATCTAGAAAAAAATCTAGAAAAAAATCTAGAAAAAAATTCTAGAAAAATATCTAGAAAAAAAATCTAGAAAAAAAATCTAGAAAAAAATCTAGAAAAAAAATCTAGAAAAAAAATCTTGAAAAAAATCTACAAAAAAAATCTAGAAAAAAATCTAGAAAAAAAATCTAAAAAAAAAATCTAGAAAAAAAATCTAGAAAAAAATTCTAGAAAAAAAATCTAGAAAAAAATCTAGAAAAAAAATCTAGAAAAAAATCTAGAAAAAAAATCTAGAAAAAAAATCTAGAAAAAAATCTAGAAAAAAAATCTAGAAAAAAAATCTAGAAAAAAAATCTAGAAAAAAAATCTAGAAAAAAATCTAGAAAAAAATCTAGAAAAAAAATCTAGAAAAAAAATTAGAAAAAAAATCTTGAAAAAAATCTAGAAAAAAAATCTAGAAAAAAATCTAGAAAAAAATCTAGAAAAAAAATCTAGAAAAAAAATCTAGAAAAAAATCTAGAAAAAAAATCTAGACAAAAAATCTAGAAAAAAAATCTTGAAAAAAATCTAGAAAAAAAATCTAGAAAAAAAATCTAGAAAAAAATCTAGAAAAAAAATCTAGAAAAATATCTAGAAAAAAAATCTAGACAAAAAATCTAGAAAAAAAATCTAGAAAAAAATCTAGAAAAAAAATCTTGAAAAAAAATCTAGAAAAAAAATCTTGAAAAAAATCTAGAAAAAAAATCTAGAAAAAAAATCTAGAAAAAAATCTAGAAAAAAAATCTAGAAAAAAAACTAGAAAAAAAATCTAGAAAAATATCTAGAAAAAAAATCTAGAAAAAAAATCTAGAAAAAAATCTAGAAAAATATCTAGAAAAAAAATCTAGACAAAAAATCTAGAAAAAAAATCTAGAAAAAAATCTAGAAAAAAAATCTAGAAAAAAAATCTAGAAAAAAAATCTTGAAAAAAATCTAGAAAAAAAATCTTGAAAAAAATCTAGAAAAAAATCTAGAAAAAAAATCTAGAAAAAAATCTAGAAAAAAAATCTAGAAAAAAATCTAGAAAAAAAATCTAGAAAAAAAATCTAGAAAAAAATCTAGAAAAAAAATCTAGAAAAAAAATCTAGAAAAAAAATCTAGAAAAAAAATCTAGAAAAAAAATCTAGAAAAAAATCTAGAAAAAAAATCTATAAAATAAATCTAGAAAAAAATCTAGAAAAAAAATCTAGAAAAAAAATCTAGAAAAAAAATCTAGAAAAAAAATCTAGAAAAAAAATCTAGAAAAAAATCTAGAAAAAAAATCTAGAAAAAAAATCTAGAAACAAATCTAGAAATAAAATCTATAACATAAATCTAGAAAAAAATCTAGAAAAAAATTCTTGAAAAAAAATCTAGAAAAAAAATTTAGAAAATATATCTCGAAAAGAATCTAGAAAAAAAATCTAGAAAAAAAATCTAGAAAAAAATCTAGAAAAAAAATCTAGAAAAAAAATCTAGAAAAAAAATCTAGAAAAAAATCTAGAAAAAAATCTAGAAAAAAAATCTAGAAAAAAAATCTAGAAAAAAAATCTAGAAAAAAAATCTAGAAAAAAATCTAGAAAAAAAATCTATAAAATAAATCTAGAAAAAAATCTAGAAAAAAAATCTAGAAAAAAAATCTAGAAAAAAAATCTAGAAAAAAATCTAGAAAAAAAATCTAGAAAAAAATTCTTGAAAAAAAATCTAGAAAAAAAATTTAGAAAAAAAATCTCGAAAAGAATCTAGAAAAAAAATCTAGAAAAAAAATCTAGAAAAAAATCTAGAAAAAAAATCTAGAAAAAAAATCTAGAAAAAAAATCTAGAAAAAAATCTAGAAAAAAATCTAGAAAAAAAATCTATAAAATAAATCTAGAAAAAAATCTAGAAAAAAAATCTAGAAAAAAACTCTAGAAAAAAATCTAGAAAAAAAATCTAGAAAAATATCTAGAAAAAAAATCTAGACAAAAAATCTAGAAAAAAAATCTAGAAAAAAATCTAGAAAAAAAATCTAGAAAAAAAATCTAGAAAAAAAATCTTGAAAAAAATCTAGAAAAAAAATCTTGAAAAAAATCTAGAAAAAAATCTAGAAAAAAATCTAGAAAAATATCTAGAAAAAAAATCTAGACAAAAAATCTAGAAAAAAAATCTAGAAAAAAATCTAGAAAAAAAATCTAGACAAAAAATCTAGAAAAAAAATCTTGAAAAAAATCTAGAAAAAAAATCTAGAAAAAAAATCTAGAAAAAAATCTAGAAAAAAAATCTAGAAAAATATCTAGAAAAAAAATCTAGACAAAAAATCTAGAAAAAAAATCTAGAAAAAAATCTAGAAAAAAAATCTTGAAAAAAAATCTAGAAAAAAAATCTTGAAAAAAATCTAGAAAAAAAATCTAGAAAAAAAATCTAGAAAAAAATCTAGAAAAAAAATCTAGAAAAAAAACTAGAAAAAAAATCTAGAAAAATATCTAGAAAAAAAATCTAGAAAAAAAATCTAGAAAAAAATCTAGAAAAATATCTAGAAAAAAAATCTAGACAAAAAATCTAGAAAAAAAATCTAGAAAAAAATCTAGAAAAAAAATCTAGAAAAAAAATCTAGAAAAAAAATCTTGAAAAAAATCTAGAAAAAAAATCTTGAAAAAAATCTAGAAAAAAATCTAGAAAAAAAATCTAGAAAAAAATCTAGAAAAAAAATCTAGAAAAAAATCTAGAAAAAAAATCTAGAAAAAAAATCTAGAAAAAAATCTAGAAAAAAAATCTAGAAAAAAAATCTAGAAAAAAAATCTAGAAAAAAAATCTAGAAAAAAAATCTAGAAAAAAATCTAGAAAAAAAATCTATAAAATAAATCTAGAAAAAAATCTAGAAAAAAAATCTAGAAAAAAAATCTAGAAAAAAAATCTAGAAAAAAAATCTAGAAAAAAAATCTAGAAAAAAATCTAGAAAAAAAATCTAGAAAAAAAATCTAGAAACAAATCTAGAAATAAAATCTATAACATAAATCTAGAAAAAAATCTAGAAAAAAATTCTTGAAAAAAAATCTAGAAAAAAAATTTAGAAAATATATCTCGAAAAGAATCTAGAAAAAAAATCTAGAAAAAAAATCTAGAAAAAAATCTAGAAAAAAAATCTAGAAAAAAAATCTAGAAAAAAAATCTAGAAAAAAATCTAGAAAAAAATCTAGAAAAAAAATCTAGAAAAAAAATCTAGAAAAAAAATCTAGAAAAAAAATCTAGAAAAAAATCTAGAAAAAAAATCTATAAAATAAATCTAGAAAAAAATCTAGAAAAAAAATCTAGAAAAAAAATCTAGAAAAAAAATCTAGAAAAAAATCTAGAAAAAAAATCTAGAAAAAAATTCTTGAAAAAAAATCTAGAAAAAAAATTTAGAAAAAAAATCTCGAAAAGAATCTAGAAAAAAAATCTAGAAAAAAAATCTAGAAAAAAATCTAGAAAAAAAATCTAGAAAAAAAATCTAGAAAAAAAATCTAGAAAAAAATCTAGAAAAAAATCTAGAAAAAAAATCTATAAAATAAATCTAGAAAAAAATCTAGAAAAAAAATCTAGAAAAAAACTCTAGAAAAAAATCTAGAAAAAAAATCTAGAAAAATATCTAGAAAAAAAATCTAGACAAAAAATCTAGAAAAAAAATCTAGAAAAAAATCTAGAAAAAAAATCTAGAAAAAAAATCTAGAAAAAAAATCTTGAAAAAAATCTAGAAAAAAAATCTTGAAAAAAATCTAGAAAAAAATCTAGAAAAAAAATCTAGAAAAAAATCTAGAAAAAAAATCTAGAAAAAAATCTAGAAAAAAAATCTAGAAAAAAAATCTAGAAAAAAATCTAGAAAAAAAATCTAGAAAAAAAATCTAGAAAAAAAATCTAGAAAAAAAATCTAGAAAAAAATCTAGAAAAAAATCTAGAAAAAAATTCTTGAAAAAAAATCTAGAAAAAAAATCTAGAAAAAAAATCTAGAAAAAAAATCTAGAAAAAAAATCTAGACAAAAAATCTAGAAAAAAATCTAGAAAAAAATCTAGAAAAAAATTCTAGAAAAATATCTAGAAAAAAAATCTAGAAAAAAAATCTAGAAAAAAATCTAGAAAAAAAATCTAGAAAAAAAATCTTGAAAAAAATCTACAAAAAAAATCTAGAAAAAAATCTAGAAAAAAAATCTAGAAAAAAAATCTAGAAAAAAAATCTAGAAAAAAATTCTAGAAAAAAAATCTAGAAAAAAATCTAGAAAAAAAATCTAGAAAAAAATCTAGAAAAAAAATCTAGAAAAAAAATCTAGAAAAAAATCTAGAAAAAAAATCTAGAAAAAAAATCTAGAAAAAAAATCTAGAAAAAAAATCTAGAAAAAAATCTAGAAAAAAATCTAGAAAAAAAATCTAGAAAAAAAATTAGAAAAAAAATCTTGAAAAAAATCTAGAAAAAAAATCTAGAAAAAAATCTAGAAAAAAATCTAGAAAAAAAATCTAGAAAAAAATCTAGAAAAAAAATCTAGAAAAAAATCTAGAAAAAAAATCTAGAAAAAAAATCTAGAAAAAAATCTAGAAAAAAAATCTAGAAAAAAAATCTAGAAAAAAAATCTAGAAAAAAAATCTAGAAAAAAAATCTAGAAAAAAATCTAGAAAAAAAATCTATAAAATAAATCTAGAAAAAAATCTAGAAAAAAAATCTAGAAAAAAAATCTAGAAAAAAAATCTAGAAAAAAAATCTAGAAAAAAAATCTAGAAAAAAATCTAGAAAAAAAATCTAGAAAAAAAATCTAGAAACAAATCTAGAAATAAAATCTATAACATAAATCTAGAAAAAAATCTAGAAAAAAATTCTTGAAAAAAAATCTAGAAAAAAAATTTAGAAAATATATCTCGAAAAGAATCTAGAAAAAAAATCTAGAAAAAAAATCTAGAAAAAAATCTAGAAAAAAAATCTAGAAAAAAAATCTAGAAAAAAAATCTAGAAAAAAATCTAGAAAAAAATCTAGAAAAAAAATCTAGAAAAAAAATCTAGAAAAAAAATCTAGAAAAAAAATCTAGAAAAAAATCTAGAAAAAAAATCTATAAAATAAATCTAGAAAAAAATCTAGAAAAAAAATCTAGAAAAAAAATCTAGAAAAAAAATCTAGAAAAAAATCTAGAAAAAAAATCTAGAAAAAAATTCTTGAAAAAAAATCTAGAAAAAAAATTTAGAAAAAAAATCTCGAAAAGAATCTAGAAAAAAAATCTAGAAAAAAAATCTAGAAAAAAATCTAGAAAAAAAATCTAGAAAAAAAATCTAGAAAAAAAATCTAGAAAAAAATCTAGAAAAAAATCTAGAAAAAAAATCTATAAAATAAATCTAGAAAAAAATCTAGAAAAAAAATCTAGAAAAAAACTCTAGAAAAAAATCTAGAAAAAAAATCTAGAAAAATATCTAGAAAAAAAATCTAGACAAAAAATCTAGAAAAAAAATCTAGAAAAAAATCTAGAAAAAAAATCTAGAAAAAAAATCTAGAAAAAAAATCTTGAAAAAAATCTAGAAAAAAAATCTTGAAAAAAATCTAGAAAAAAATCTAGAAAAAAAATCTAGAAAAAAATCTAGAAAAAAAATCTAGAAAAAAATCTAGAAAAAAAATCTAGAAAAAAAATCTAGAAAAAAATCTAGAAAAAAAATCTAGAAAAAAAATCTAGAAAAAAAATCTAGAAAAAAAATCTAGAAAAAAATCTAGAAAAAAATCTAGAAAAAAATTCTTGAAAAAAAATCTAGAAAAAAAATCTAGAAAAAAAATCTAGAAAAAAAATCTAGAAAAAAAATCTAGACAAAAAATCTAGAAAAAAATCTAGAAAAAAATCTAGAAAAAAATTCTAGAAAAATATCTAGAAAAAAAATCTAGAAAAAAAATCTAGAAAAAAATCTAGAAAAAAAATCTAGAAAAAAAATCTTGAAAAAAATCTACAAAAAAAATCTAGAAAAAAATCTAGAAAAAAAATCTAGAAAAAAAATCTAGAAAAAAAATCTAGAAAAAAATTCTAGAAAAAAAATCTAGAAAAAAATCTAGAAAAAAAATCTAGAAAAAAATCTAGAAAAAAAATCTAGAAAAAAAATCTAGAAAAAAATCTAGAAAAAAAATCTAGAAAAAAAATCTAGAAAAAAAATCTAGAAAAAAAATCTAGAAAAAAATCTAGAAAAAAATCTAGAAAAAAAATCTAGAAAAAAAATTAGAAAAAAAATCTTGAAAAAAATCTAGAAAAAAAATCTAGAAAAAAATCTAGAAAAAAATCTAGAAAAAAAATCTAGAAAAAAAATCTAGAAAAAAAATCTAGAAAAAAAATCTAGACAAAAAATTTAGAAAAAAAATCTCGAAAAGAATCTAGAAAAAAAATCTAGAAAAAAAATCTAGAAAAAAATCTAGAAAAAAAATCTAGAAAAAAAATCTAGAAAAAAAATCTAGAAAAAAATCTAGAAAAAAATCTAGAAAAAAAATCTATAAAATAAATCTAGAAAAAAATCTAGAAAAAAAATCTAGAAAAAAAATCTAGAAAAAAATCTAGAAAAAAAATCTAGAAAAATATCTAGAAAAAAAATCTAGACAAAAAATCTAGAAAAAAAATCTAGAAAAAAATCTAGAAAAAAAATCTAGAAAAAAAATCTAGAAAAAAAATATTGAAAAAAATCTAGAAAAAAAATCTTGAAAAAAATCTAGAAAAAAATCTAGAAAAAAAATCTAGAAAAAAATCTAGAAAAAAAATCTAGAAAAAAATCTAGAAAAAAAATCTAGAAAAAAAATCTAGAAAAAAATCTAGAAAAAAAATCTAGAAAAAAAATCTAGAAAAAAAATCTAGAAAAAAAATCTAGAAAAAAATCTAGAAAAAAATCTAGAAAAAAAATCTAGAAAAAAAATCTAGACAAAAAATCTAGAAAAAAATCTAGAAAAAAATCTAGAAAAAAATTCTAGAAAAATATCTAGAAAAAAAATCTAGAAAAAAAATCTAGAAAAAAATCTAGAAAAAAATCTAGACAAAAAATCTAGAAAAAAATCTAGAAAAAAATCTAGAAAAAAATTCTAGAAAAATATCTAGAAAAAAAATCTAGAAAAAAAATCTAGAAAAAAATCTAGAAAAAAAATCTAGAAAAAAAATCTTGAAAAAAATCTACAAAAAAAATCTAGAAAAAAATCTAGAAAAAAAATCTAGAAAAAAAATCTAGAAAAAAAATCTAGAAAAAAAATCTAGAAAAAAATCTAGAAAAAAAATCTATAAAATAAATCTAGAAAAAAATCTAGAAAAAAAATCTAGAAAAAAAATCTAGAAAAAAAATCTAGAAAAAAATCTAGAAAAAAAATCTAGAAAAAGATTCTTGAAAAAAAATCTAGAAAAAAAATTTAGAAAAAAAATCTCGAAAAGAATCAAGAAAAAAAATCTAGAAAAAAAATCTAGAAAAAAATCTAGAAAAAAAATCTAGAAAAAAATCTAGAAAAAAAATCTAGAAAAAAACTCTAGAAAAAAATCTAGAAAAAAAATCTAGAAAAATATCTAGAAAAAAAATCTAGACAAAAAATCTAGAAAAAAAATCTAGAAAAAAATCTAGAAAAAAAATCTAGAAAAAAAATCTAGAAAAAAAATCTTGAAAAAAATCTAGAAAAAAAATCTTGAAAAAAATCTAGAAAAAAATCTAGAAAAAAAATCTAGAAAAAAATCTAGAAAAAAAATCTAGAAAAAAATCTAGAAAAAAATCTAGAAAAAAATCTAGAAAAAAAATCTAGAAAAAAATCTAGAAAAAAATCTAGAAAAAAAATCTAGAAAAAAAATTAGAAAAAAAATCTTGAAAAAAATCTAGAAAAAAAATCTAGAAAAAAATCTAGAAAAAAATCTAGAAAAAAAATCTAGAAAAAAAATCTAGAAAAAAAATCTAGACAAAAAATTTAGAAAAAAAATCTCGAAAAGAATCTAGAAAAAAAATCTAGAAAAAAAATCTAGAAAAAAATCTAGAAAAAAAATCTAGAAAAAAAATCTAGAAAAAAAATCTAGAAAAAAATCTAGAAAAAAATCTAGAAAAAAAATCTATAAAATAAATCTAGAAAAAAATCTAGAAAAAAAATCTAGAAAAAAAATCTAGAAAAAAATCTAGAAAAAAAATCTAGAAAAATATCTAGAAAAAAAATCTAGACAAAAAATCTAGAAAAAAAATCTAGAAAAAAATCTAGAAAAAAAATCTAGAAAAAAAATCTAGAAAAAAAATCTTGAAAAAAATCTAGAAAAAAAATCTTGAAAAAAATCTAGAAAAAAATCTAGAAAAAAAATCTAGAAAAAAATCTAGAAAAAAAATCTAGAAAAAAATCTAGAAAAAAAATCTAGAAAAAAAATCTAGAAAAAAATCTAGAAAAAAAATCTAGAAAAAAAATCTAGAAAAAAAATCTAGAAAAAAAATCTAGAAAAAAATCTAGAAAAAAATCTAGAAAAAAATTCTTGAAAAAAAATCTAGAAAAAAAATCTAGAAAAAAAATCTAGAAAAAAAATCTAGACAAAAAATCTAGAAAAAAATCTAGAAAAAAATCTAGAAAAAAATTCTAGAAAAATATCTAGAAAAAAAATCTAGAAAAAAAATCTAGAAAAAAATCTAGAAAAAAAATCTAGAAAAAAAATCTTGAAAAAAATCTACAAAAAAAATCTAGAAAAAAATCTAGAAAAAAAATCTAAAAAAAAAATCTAGAAAAAAAATCTAGAAAAAAATTCTAGAAAAAAAATCTAGAAAAAAATCTAGAAAAAAAATCTAGAAAAAAATCTAGAAAAAAAATCTAGAAAAAAAATCTAGAAAAAAATCTAGAAAAAAAATCTAGAAAAAAAATCTAGAAAAAAAATCTAGAAAAAAAATCTAGAAAAAAATCTAGAAAAAAATCTAGAAAAAAAATCTAGAAAAAAAATTAGAAAAAAAATCTTGAAAAAAATCTAGAAAAAAAATCTAGAAAAAAATCTAGAAAAAAATCTAGAAAAAAAATCTAGAAAAAAAATCTAGAAAAAAATCTAGAAAAAAAATCTAGACAAAAAATCTAGAAAAAAAATCTTGAAAAAAATCTAGAAAAAAAATCTAGAAAAAAAATCTAGAAAAAAATCTAGAAAAAAAATCTAGAAAAATATCTAGAAAAAAAATCTAGACAAAAAATCTAGAAAAAAAATCTAGAAAAAAATCTAGAAAAAAAATCTTGAAAAAAAATCTAGAAAAAAAATCTTGAAAAAAATCTAGAAAAAAAATCTAGAAAAAAAATCTAGAAAAAAATCTAGAAAAAAAATCTAGAAAAAAAACTAGAAAAAAAATCTAGAAAAATATCTAGAAAAAAAATCTAGAAAAAAAATCTAGAAAAAAATCTAGAAAAATATCTAGAAAAAAAATCTAGACAAAAAATCTAGAAAAAAAATCTAGAAAAAAATCTAGAAAAAAAATCTAGAAAAAAAATCTAGAAAAAAAATCTTGAAAAAAATCTAGAAAAAAAATCTTGAAAAAAATCTAGAAAAAAATCTAGAAAAAAAATCTAGAAAAAAATCTAGAAAAAAAATCTAGAAAAAAATCTAGAAAAAAAATCTAGAAAAAAAATCTAGAAAAAAATCTAGAAAAAAAATCTAGAAAAAAAATCTAGAAAAAAAATCTAGAAAAAAAATCTAGAAAAAAAATCTAGAAAAAAATCTAGAAAAAAAATCTATAAAATAAATCTAGAAAAAAATCTAGAAAAAAAATCTAGAAAAAAAATCTAGACAAAAAATCTAGAAAAATATCTAGAAAAAAATCTAGAAAAAAAATCTAGAAAAAAAATCTAGAAAAAAATCTAGAAAAAAATTCTTGAAAAAAAATCTAGAAAAAAAATCTAGAAAAAAAATCTAGAAAAAAATCTAGAAAAAAAATCTTGAAAAAAAATCTAGAAAAAAAATCTTGAAAAAAATCTAGAAAAAAAATCTAGAAAAAAAATCTAGAAAAAAATCTAGAAAAAAAATCTAGAAAAAAATTCTTGAAAAAAAATCTAGAAAAAAAAATTAGAAAATAAATCTCGAAAAGAATCTAGAAAAAAAATCTAGAAAAAAAATCTTGAAAAAAAATCTAGAAAAAAAATCTAGAAAAAAAATCTAGAAAAAAAATCTAGAAAAAAATCTAGAAAAAAATCTAGAAAAAAAATCTAGAAAAAAAATCTAGAAAAAAAATCTAGAAAAAAAAATTAGAAAAAAATCTAGAAAAAAAATCTATAAAATAAATCTAGAAAAAAATCTAGAAAAAAAATCTAGAAAAAAAATCTAGAAAAAAATCTAGAAAAAAAATCTAGAAAAATATCTAGAAAAAAAATCTAGACAAAAAATCTAGAAAAAAAATCTAGAAAAAAATCTAGAAAAAAAATCTAGAAAAAAAATCTAGAAAAAAAATCTTGAAAAAAATCTAGAAAAAAAATCTTGAAAAAAATCTAGAAAAAAATCTAGAAAAAAAATCTAGAAAAAAAATCTAGAAAAAAAATCTAGACAAAAAATCTAGAAAAAAAATCTAGAAAAAAATCTAGAAAAAAAATCTAGAAAAAAAATCTAGAAAAAAAATCTAGAAAAAAAATCTAGAAAAAAAATCTAGAAAAAAAATCTAGAAAAAAAATCTAGAAAAAAATCTAGAAAAAAATCTAGAAAAAAAATCTAGAAAAAAATCTAGAAAAAAAATCTATAAAATAAATCTAGAAAAAAATCTAGAAAAAAAATCTAGAAAAAAAATCTAGAAAAAAATCTAGAAAAAAAATCTAGAAAAAAAATCTAGAAAAAAATCTAGAAAAAAAATCTAGAAAAAAATCTAGAAAAAAATCTAGAAAAAAAATCTAGAAAAAAAATCTAGAAAAAAAATCTAGAAAAAAAATCTAGAATAAAATCTAGAAATAAAATCTATAACATAAATCTAGAAAAAAATCTAGAAAAAAATTCTTGAAAAAAAATCTAGAAAAAAAATTTAGAAAATAAATCTCGAAAAGAATCTAGAAAAAAAATCTAGAAAAAAAATCTAGAAAAAAATCTAGAAAAAAATCTAGAAAAAAAATCTAGAAAAAAAATCTAGAAAAAAATCTAGAAAAAAATCTAGAAAAAAAATCTAGAAAAAAAATCTAGAAAAAAAATCTAGAAAAAAAATCTAGAAAAAAATCTAGAAAAAAAAATCTATAAAATAAATCTAGAAAAAAATCTAGAAAAAAAATCTAGAAAAAAAATCTAGAAAAAAATCTAGAAAAAAAATCTAGAAAAATATCTAGAAAAAAAATCTAGACAAAAAATCTAGAAAAAAAATCTAGAAAAAAAATCTAGAAAAAAAATCTTGAAAAAAATCTAGAAAAAAAATCTTGAAAAAAATCTAGAAAAAAATCTAGAAAAAAAATCTAGAAAAAAAATCTAGAAAAAAATCTAGAAAAAAATCTAGAAAAAAAATCTAGAAAAAAAATCTAGAAAAAAAATCTAGAAAAAAAATCTAGAAAAAAATCTAGAAAAAAAAATCTATAAAATAAATCTAGAAAAAAATCTAGAAAAAAAATCTAGAAAAAAAATCTAGAAAAAAATCTAGAAAAAAAATCTAGAAAAATATCTAGAAAAAAAATCTAGACAAAAAATCTAGAAAAAAAATCTAGAAAAAAATCTAGAAAAAAAATCTAGAAAAAAAATCTAGAAAAAAAATCTTGAAAAAAATCTAGAAAAAAAATCTTGAAAAAAATCTAGAAAAAAATCTAGAAAAAAAATCTAGAAAAAAAATCTAGAAAAAAAATCTAGACAAAAAATCTAGAAAAAAAATCTAGAAAAAAATCTAGAAAAAAAATCTAGAAAAAAAATCTAGAAAAAAAATCTAGAAAAAAAATCTAGAAAAAAATCTAGAAAAAAATCTAGAAAAAAAATCTAGAAAAAAATCTAGAAAAAAAATCTATAAAATAAATCTAGAAAAAAATCTAGAAAAAAAATCTAGAAAAAAAATCTAGAAAAAAATCTAGAAAAAAAATCTAGAAAAAAAATCTAGAAAAAAATCTAGAAAAAAAATCTAGAAAAAAATCTAGAAAAAAATCTAGAAAAAAAATCTAGAAAAAAAATCTAGAAAAAAAATCTAGAAAAAAAATCTAGAAAAAAAATCTAGAATAAAATCTAGAAATAAAATCTATAACATAAATCTAGAAAAAAATCTAGAAAAAAATTCTTGAAAAAAAATCTAGAAAAAAAATTTAGAAAATAAATCTCGAAAAGAATCTAGAAAAAAATCTAGAAAAAAAATCTAGAAAAAAATCTAGAAAAAAATCTAGAAAAAAAATCTAGAAAAAAAATCTAGAAAAAAATCTAGAAAAAAATCTAGAAAAAAAATCTAGAAAAAAAATCTAGAAAAAAAATCTAGAAAAAAAATCTAGAAAAAAATCTAGAAAAAAAAATCTATAAAATAAATCTAGAAAAAAATCTAGAAAAAAAATCTAGAAAAAAAATCTAGAAAAAAATCTAGAAAAAAAATCTAGAAAAATATCTAGAAAAAAAATCTAGACAAAAAATCTAGAAAAAAAATCTAGAAAAAAATCTAGAAAAAAAATCTAGAAAAAAAATCTAGAAAAAAAATCTTGAAAAAAATCTAGAAAAAAAATCTTGAAAAAAATCTAGAAAAAAATCTAGAAAAAAAATCTAGAAAAAAAATCTAGAAAAAAAATCTAGACAAAAAATCTAGAAAAAAAATCTAGAAAAAAATCTAGAAAAAAAATCTAGAAAAAAAATCTAGAAAAAAAATCTAGAAAAAAAATCTAGAAAAAAATCTAGAAAAAAATCTAGAAAAAAAATCTAGAAAAAAAATCTAGAAAAAAAATCTAGAAAAAAAATCTAGAAAAAAATCTAGAAAAAAAATCTTGAAAAAAAATCTAGAAAAAAAATCTTGAAAAAAATCTAGAAAAAAAATCTAGAAAAAAAATCTAGAAAAAAATCTAGAAAAAAAATCTAGAAAAAAATTCTTGAAAAAAAATCTAGAAAAAAAAATTAGAAAATAAATCTCGAAAAGAATCTAGAAAAAAAATCTAGAAAAAAAATCTAGAAAAAAATCTAGAAAAAAAATCTAGAAAAAAAATCTAGAAAAAAAATCTAGAAAAAAATCTAGAAAAAAATCTAGAAAAAAAATCTAGAAAAAAAATCTAGAAAAAAAATCTAGAAAAAAATCTAGAAAAAAAATCTAGAAAAAAAATCTAGAAAAAAAATCTTGAAAAAAATCTAGAAAAAAAATCTAGAAAAAAAATCTAGAAAAAAATCTAGAAAAAAAATCTAGAAAAAAATCTAGAAAAAAATCTAGAAAAAAAATCTAGAAAAAAAATCTAGAAAAAAAATCTAGAAAAAAAATCTAGAAAAAAAATCTAGAAAAAAAATCTAGAATAAAATCTAGAAATAAAATCTATAACATAAATCTAGAAAAAAATCTAGAAAAAAATTCTTGAAAAAAAATCTAGAAAAAAAATTTAGAAAATAAATCTCGAAAAGAATCTAGAAAAAAAATCTAGAAAAAAAATCTAGAAAAAAATCTAGAAAAAAATCTAGAAAAAAAATCTAGAAAAAAAATCTAGAAAAAAATCTAGAAAAAAATCTAGAAAAAAAATCTAGAAAAAAAATCTAGAAAAAAAATCTAGAAAAAAAATCTAGAAAAAAATCTAGAAAAAAAAATCTATAAAATAAATCTAGAAAAAAATCTAGAAAAAAAATCTAGAAAAAAAATCTAGAAAAAAATCTAGAAAAAAAATCTAGAAAAATATCTAGAAAAAAAATCTAGACAAAAAATCTAGAAAAAAAATCTAGAAAAAAATCTAGAAAAAAAATCTAGAAAAAAAATCTAGAAAAAAAATCTTGAAAAAAATCTAGAAAAAAAATCTTGAAAAAAATCTAGAAAAAAATCTAGAAAAAAAATCTAGAAAAAAAATCTAGAAAAAAAATCTAGACAAAAAATCTAGAAAAAAAATCTAGAAAAAAATCTAGAAAAAAAATCTAGAAAAAAAATCTAGAAAAAAAATCTAGAAAAAAAATCTAGAAAAAAAATCTAGAAAAAAAATCTAGAATAAAATCTAGAAATAAAATCTATAACATAAATCTAGAAAAAAATCTAGAAAAAAATTCTTGAAAAAAAATCTAGAAAAAAAATTTAGAAAATAAATCTCGAAAAGAATCTAGAAAAAAAATCTAGAAAAAAAATCTAGAAAAAAATCTAGAAAAAAATCTAGAAAAAAAATCTAGAAAAAAAATCTTGAAAAAAATCTAGAAAAAAATCTAGAAAAAAAATCTAGAAAAAAAATCTAGAAAAAAAATCTAGACAAAAAATCTAGAAAAAAAATCTAGAAAAAAATCTAGAAATAAAATCTATAACATAAATCTAGAAAAAAATCTAGAAAAAAATTCTTGAAAAAAAATCTAGAAAAAAAATTTAGAAAATAAATCTCGAAAAGAATCTAGAAAAAAAATCTAGAAAAAAAATCTAGAAAAAAATCTAGAAAAAAATCTAGAAAAAAAATCTAGAAAAAAAATCTTGAAAAAAATCTAGAAAAAAATCTAGAAAAAAAATCTAGAAAAAAAATCTAGAAAAAAAATCTAGACAAAAAATCTAGAAAAAAAATCTAGAAAAAAATCTAGAAAAAAAATCTAGAAAAAAAATCTAGAAAAAAAATCTAGAAAAAAAATCTAGAAAAAAATCTAGAAAAAAATCTAGAAAAAAAATCTAGAAAAAAAATCTAGAAAAAAAATCTAGAAAAAAAATCTAGAAAAAAATCTAGAAAAAAAATCTTGAAAAAAAATCTAGAAAAAAATCTAGAAAAAAATTCTTGAAAAAAAATCTAGAAAAAAAATCTAGAAAAAAAATCTAGAAAAAAAATCTAGAAAAAAAACTAGAAAAAAAATCTAGAAAAATATCTAGAAAAAAAATCTAGAAAAAAAATCTAGAAAAAAATCTAGAAAAATATCTAGAAAAAAAATCTAGACAAAAAATCTAGAAAAAAAATCTAGAAAAAAATCTAGAAAAAAAATCTAGAAAAAAAATCTAGAAAAAAAATCTTGAAAAAAATCTAGAAAAAAAATCTTGAAAAAAATCTAGAAAAAAATCTAGAAAAAAAATCTAGAAAAAAATCTAGAAAAAAAATATAGAAAAAAATCTAGAAAAAAAATCTAGAAATAAAATCTAGAAAAAAATCTAGAAAAAAAATCTAGAAAAAAAATCTAGAAAAAAAATCTAGAAAAAAAATCTAGAAAAAAAATCTAGAAAAAAAATCTAGAAAAAAATCTAGAAAAAAATCTAGAAAAAAAATCTAGAAAAAAAATCTAGAAAAAAAATCTAGAAAAAAAATCTAGAAAAAAATCTAGAAAAAAAATCTATAAAATAAATCTAGAAAAAAATCTAGAAAAAAAATCTAGAAAAAAAATCTAGAAAAAAATCTAGAAAAAAAATCTAGAAAAAAATCTAGAAAAAAAATCTAGAAAAAAAATCTAGAAAAAAATCTAGAAAAAAAATCTAGAAAAATATCTAGAAAAAAAATCTAGACAAAAAATCTACAAAAAAAATCTAGAAAAAAATCTAGAAAAAAAATCTTGAAAAAAAATCTAGAAAAAAAATCTTGAAAAAAATCTAGAAAAAAAATCTAGAAAAAAAATCTAGAAAAAAATCTAGAAAAAAATTCTTGAAAAAAAATCTAGAAAAAAAATCTAGAAAAAAAATCTAGAAAAAAAATCTAGAAAAAAAACTAGAAAAAAAATCTAGAAAAATATCTAGAAAAAAAATCTAGAAAAAAAATCTAGAAAAAAATCTAGAAAAATATCTAGAAAAAAAATCTAGACAAAAAATCTAGAAAAAAAATCTAGAAAAAAATCTAGAAAAAAAATCTAGAAAAAAAATCTAGAAAAAAAATCTTGAAAAAAATCTAGAAAAAAAATCTTGAAAAAAATCTAGAAAAAAATCTAGAAAAAAAATCTAGAAAAAAATCTAGAAAAAAAATATAGAAAAAAATCTAGAAAAAAAATCTAGAAATAAAATCTAGAAAAAAATCTAGAAAAAAAATCTAGAAAAAAAATCTAGAAAAAAAATCTAGAAAAAAAATCTAGAAAAAAAATCTAGAAAAAAAATCTAGAAAAAAATCTAGAAAAAAATCTAGAAAAAAAATCTAGAAAAAAAATCTAGAAAAAAAATCTAGAAAAAAAATCTAGAAAAAAATCTAGAAAAAAAATCTATAAAATAAATCTAGAAAAAAATCTAGAAAAAAAATCTAGAAAAAAAATCTAGAAAAAAATCTAGAAAAAAAATCTAGAAAAAAATCTAGAAAAAAAATCTTGAAAAAAAATCTACAAAAAAAATCTAGAAAAAAATCTAGAAAAAAAATCTTGAAAAAAAATCTTGAAAAAAAATCTTGAAAAAAATCTAGAAAAAAAATCTAGAAAAAAAATCTAGAAAAAAATCTAGAAAAAAATTCTTGAAAAAAAATCTAGAAAAAAAATCTAGAAAAAAAATCTAGAAAAAAAATCTAGAAAAAAAACTAGAAAAAAAATCTAGAAAAATATCTAGAAAAAAAATCTAGAAAAAAAATCTAGAAAAAAATCTAGAAAAATATCTAGAAAAAAAATCTAGACAAAAAATCTAGAAAAAAAATCTAGAAAAAAATCTAGAAAAAAAATCTAGAAAAAAAATCTAGAAAAAAAATCTTGAAAAAAATCTAGAAAAAAAATCTTGAAAAAAATCTAGAAAAAAATCTAGAAAAAAAATCTAGAAAAAAATCTAGAAAAAAAATATAGAAAAAAATCTAGAAAAAAAATCTAGAAAAAAAATCTAGAAAAAAATCTAGAAAAAAAATCTAGAAAAAAAATCTAGAAAAAAAATCTAGAAAAAAAATCTAGAAAAAAAATCTAGAAAAAAAATCTAGAAAAAAATCTAGAAAAAAATCTAGAAAAAAAATCTAGAAAAAAAATCTAGAAAAAAAATCTAGAAAAAAAATCTAGAAAAAAATCTAGAAAAAAAATCTATAAAATAAATCTAGAAAAAAATCTAGAAAAAAAATCTAGAAAAAAAATCTAGAAAAAAATCTAGAAAAAAAATCTAGAAAAATATCTAGAAAAAAAATCTAGACAAAAAATCTACAAAAAAAATCTAGAAAAAAATCTAGAAAAAAAATCTTGAAAAATATCTAGAAAAAAAATCTAGACAAAAAATCTACAAAAAAAATCTAGAAAAAAATCTAGAAAAAAAATCTAGAAAAAAAATCTTGAAAAAAATCTAGAAAAAAAATCTAGAAAAAAAATCTAGAAAAAAATCTAGAAAAAAATTATTGAAAAAAAATCTAGAAAAAAAATCTAGAAAAAAAATCTAGAAAAAAAATCTAGAAAAAAAATCTAGAAAAAAAATCTAGAAAAAAATCTAGAAAAAAATTCTTGAAAAAAAATCTAGAAAAAAAATCTAGAAAAAAAATCTAGAAAAAAAATCTAGAAAAAAAACTAGAAAAAAAATCTAGAAAAATATCTAGAAAAAAAATCTAGAAAAAAAATCTAGAAAAAAATCTAGAAAAATATCTAGAAAAAAAATCTAGACAAAAAATCTAGAAAAAAAATCTAGAAAAAAAATCTTGAAAAAAATCTAGAAAAAAAATCTTGAAAAAAATCTAGAAAAAAATCTAGAAAAAAAATCTAGAAAAAAATCTAGAAAAAAAATCTAGAAAAAAATCTAGAAAAAAAATCTAGAAAAAAAATCTAGAAAAAAATCTAGAAAAAAAATCTAGAAAAAAAATCTAGAAAAAAAATCTAGAAAAAAAATCTAGAAAAAAAATCTAGAAAAAAATCTAGAAAAAAAATCTATAAAATAAATCTAGAAAAAAATCTAGAAAAAAAATCTAGAAAAAAAATCTAGACAAAAAATCTAGAAAAATATCTAGAAAAAAATCTAGAAAAAAAATCTAGAAAAAAAATCTAGAAAAAAATCTAGAAAAAAATTCTTGAAAAAAAATCTAGAAAAAAAATCTAGAAAAAAAATCTAGAAAAAAATCTAGAAAAAAAATCTTGAAAAAAATCTAGAAAAAAATTCTTGAAAAAAAATCTAGAAAAAAAATCTTGAAAAAAAATCTAGAAAAAAAATCTAGAAAAAAATCTAGAAAAAAAATCTAGAAAAAAAATCTAGAAAAAAATCTAGAAAAAAAATCTAGAAAAAAATTCTTGAAAAAAAATCTAGAAAAAAAATTTGAAAATAAATCTCGAAAAGAATCTAGAAAAAAAATCTAGAAAAAAAATCTAGAAAAAAATCTAGAAAAAAAATCTAGAAAAAAAATCTTGAAAAAAAATCTAGAAAAAAAATCTAGAAAAATATCTAGAAAAAAAATCTAGAAAAAAAATCTAGAAAAAAATCTAGAAAAATATCTAGAAAAAAAATCTAGACAAAAAATCTAGAAAAAAAATCTAGAAAAAAATCTAGAAAAAAAATCTAGAAAAAAAATCTAGAAAAAAAATCTTGAAAAAAATCTAGAAAAAAAATCTTGAAAAAAATCTAGAAAAAAATCTAGAAAAAAAATCTAGAAAAAAATCTAGAAAAAAAATATAGAAAAAAATCTAGAAAAAAAATCTAGAAAAAAAATCTAGAAAAAAATCTAGAAAAAAAATCTAGAAAAAAAATCTAGAAAAAAAATCTAGAAAAAAAATCTAGAAAAAAAATCTAGAAAAAAAATCTAGAAAAAAATCTAGAAAAAAATCTAGAAAAAAAATCTAGAAAAAAAATCTAGAAAAAAAATCTAGAAAAAAATCTAGAAAAAAAATCTATAAAATAAATCTAGAAAAAAATCTAGAAAAAAATCTAGAAAAAAAATCTAGAAAAAAAATCTAGAAAAAAAATCTAGAAAAAAAATCTAGAAAAAAATCTAGAAAAAAAATCTATAAAATAAATCTAGAAAAAAATCTAGAAAAAAAATCTAGAAAAAAAATCTAGAAAAAAATCTAGAAAAAAAATCTAGAAAAATATCTAGAAAAAAAATCTAGACAAAAAATCTACAAAAAAAATCTAGAAAAAAATCTAGAAAAAAAATCTTGAAAAAAAATCTAGAAAAAAAATCTTGAAAAAAATCTAGAAAAAAAATCTAGAAAAAAAATCTAGAAAAAAATCTAGAAAAAAATTATTGAAAAAAAATCTAGAAAAAAAATCTAGAAAAAAAATCTAGAAAAAAAATCTAGAAAAAAAATCTAGAAAAAAATCTAGAAAAAAATTCTTGAAAAAAAATCTAGAAAAAAAATCTAGAAAAAAAATCTAGAAAAAAAATCTAGAAAAAAAACTAGAAAAAAAATCTAGAAAAATATCTAGAAAAAAAATCTAGAAAAAAAATCTAGAAAAAAATCTAGAAAAATATCTAGAAAAAAAATCTAGACAAAAAATCTAGAAAAAAAATCTAGAAAAAAAATCTTGAAAAAAATCTAGAAAAAAAATCTTGAAAAAAATCTAGAAAAAAATCTAGAAAAAAAATCTAGAAAAAAATCTAGAAAAAAAATCTAGAAAAAAATCTAGAAAAAAAATCTAGAAAAAAAATCTAGAAAAAAATCTAGAAAAAAAATCTAGAAAAAAAATCTAGAAAAAAAATCTAGAAAAAAAATCTAGAAAAAAAATCTAGAAAAAAATCTAGAAAAAAAATCTATAAAATAAATCTAGAAAAAAATCTAGAAAAAAAATCTAGAAAAAAAATCTAGACAAAAAATCTAGAAAAATATCTAGAAAAAAATCTAGAAAAAAAATCTAGAAAAAAAATCTAGAAAAAAATCTAGAAAAAAATTCTTGAAAAAAAATCTAGAAAAAAAATCTAGAAAAAAAATCTAGAAAAAAATCTAGAAAAAAAATCTTGAAAAAAATCTAGAAAAAAATTCTTGAAAAAAAATCTAGAAAAAAAATCTTGAAAAAAAATCTAGAAAAAAAATCTAGAAAAAAATCTAGAAAAAAAATCTAGAAAAAAAATCTAGAAAAAAATCTAGAAAAAAAATCTAGAAAAAAATTCTTGAAAAAAAATCTAGAAAAAAAATTTGAAAATAAATCTCGAAAAGAATCTAGAAAAAAAATCTAGAAAAAAAATCTAGAAAAAAATCTAGAAAAAAAATCTAGAAAAAAAATCTAGAAAAAAAATCTAGAAAAAAAATCTAGAAAAATATCTAGAAAAAAAATCTAGAAAAAAAATCTAGAAAAAAATCTAGAAAAATATCTAGAAAAAAAATCTAGACAAAAAATCTAGAAAAAAAATCTAGAAAAAAATCTAGAAAAAAAATCTAGAAAAAAAATCTAGAAAAAAAATCTTGAAAAAAATCTAGAAAAAAAATCTTGAAAAAAATCTAGAAAAAAATCTAGAAAAAAAATCTAGAAAAAAATCTAGAAAAAAAATATAGAAAATAATCTAGAAAAAAAATCTAGAAAAAAAATCTAGAAAAAAATCTAGAAAAAAAATCTAGAAAAAAAATCTAGAAAAAAAATCTAGAAAAAAAATCTAGAAAAAAAATCTAGAAAAAAAATCTAGAAAAAAATCTAGAAAAAAATCTAGAAAAAAAATCTAGAAAAAAAATCTAGAAAAAAAATCTAGAAAAAAATCTAGAAAAAAAATCTATAAAATAAATCTAGAAAAAAATCTAGAAAAAAAATCTAGAAAAAAAATCTAGAAAAAAATCTAGAAAAAAAATCTAGAAAAATATCTAGAAAAAAAATCTAGACAAAAAATCTACAAAAAAAATCTAGAAAAAAATCTAGAAAAAAAATCTTGAAAAAAAATCTAGAAAAAAAATCTTGAAAAAAATCTAGAAAAAAAATCTAGAAAAAAAATCTAGAAAAAAATCTAGAAAAAAATTATTGAAAAAAAATCTAGAAAAAAAATCTAGAAAAAAAATCTAGAAAAAAAATCTAGAAAAAAAATCTAGAAAAAAAATCTAGAAAAAAATCTAGAAAAAAATTCTTGAAAAAAAATCTAGAAAAAAAATCTAGAAAAAAAATCTAGAAAAAAATCTAGAAAAATATCTAGAAAAAAAATCTAGACAAAAAATCTAGAAAAAAAATCTAGAAAAAAATCTAGAAAAAAAATCTAGAAAAAAAATCTAGAAAAAAAATCTTGAAAAAAATCTAGAAAAAAAATCTTGAAAAAAATCTAGAAAAAAATCTAGAAAAAAAATCTAGAAAAAAATCTAGAAAAAAAATCTAGAAAAAAATCTAGAAAAAAAATCTAGAAAAAAAATCTAGAAAAAAATCTAGAAAAAAAATCTAGAAAAAAAATCTAGAAAAAAAATCTAGAAAAAAAATCTAGAAAAAAAATCTAGAAAAAAATCTAGAAAAAAAATCTATAAAATAAATCTAGAAAAAAATCTAGAAAAAAAATCTAGAAAAAAAATCTAGACAAAAAATCTAGAAAAATATCTAGAAAAAAATCTAGAAAAAAAATCTAGAAAAAAATTCTTGAAAAAAAATCTAGAAAAAAAATCTAGAAAAAAATCTAGAAAAAAAATCTAGAAAAAAAATCTAGAAAAAAAATCTAGAAAAAAAATCTAGAAAAAAATCTAGAAAAAAAATCTATAAAATAAATCTAGAAAAAAATCTAGAAAAAAAATCTAGAAAAAAAATCTAGACAAAAAATCTAGAAAAATATCTAGAAAAAAATCTAGAAAAAAAATCTAGAAAAAAAATCTAGAAAAAAATCTAGAAAAAAATTCTTGAAAAAAAATCTAGAAAAAAAATCTAGAAAAAAAATCTAGAAAAAAATCTAGAAAAAAAATCTAGAAAAAAATCTAGAAAAAAAATCTAGAAAAAAAATCTAGAAAAAAAATCTAGAAAAAAAATCTAGAAAAAAAATCTAGAAAAAAATCTAGAAAAAAAATCTATAAAATAAATCTAGAAAAAAATCTAGAAAAAAAATCTAGAAAAAAAATCTAGACAAAAAATCTAGAAAAATATCTAGAAAAAAATCTAGAAAAAAAATCTAGAAAAAAATTCTTGAAAAAAAATCTAGAAAAAAAATCTAGAAAAAAATCTAGAAAAAAAATCTAGAAAAAAAATCTAGAAAAAAAATCTAGAAAAAAAATCTAGAAAAAAATCTAGAAAAAAAATCTATAAAATAAATCTAGAAAAAAATCTAGAAAAAAAATCTAGAAAAAAAATCTAGACAAAAAATCTAGAAAAATATCTAGAAAAAAATCTAGAAAAAAAATCTAGAAAAAAAATCTAGAAAAAAATCTAGAAAAAAATTCTTGAAAAAAAATCTAGAAAAAAAATCTAGAAAAAAAATCTAGAAAAAAATCTAGAAAAAAAATCTAGAAAAAAATCTAGAAAAAAAATCTAGAAAAAAATTCTTGAAAAAAAATCTAGAAAAAAAATTAGAAAATAAATCTCGAAAAGAATCTAGAAAAAAAATCTAGAAAAAAAATCTAGAAAAAAATCTAGAAAAAAAATCTAGAAAAAAAATCTAGAAAAAAAATCTAGAAAAAAATCTAGAAAAAAATCTAGAAAAAAAATCTAGAAAAAAAATCTAGAAAAAAAATCTAGAAAAAAAATTTAGAAAAAAATCTAGAAAAAAAATCTATAAAATAAATCTAGAAAAAAATCTAGAAAAAAAATCTAGAAAAAAAATCTAGAAAAAAATCTAGAAAAAAAAACTAGAAAAATATCTAGAAAAAAAATCTAGACAAAAAATCTAGAAAAAAAATCTAGAAAAAAATCTAGAAAAAAAATCTAGAAAAAAAATCTAGAAAAAAATCTTGAAAAAAATCTAGAAAAAAAATCTTGAAAAAAATCTAGAAAAAAATCTAGAAAAAAAATCTAGAAAAAAAATCTAGAAAAAAAATCTAGAAAAAAAATCTAGAAAAAAATCTAGAAAAAAATTCTATAAAATAAATCTAGAAAAAAATCTAGAAAAAAAATCTAGAAAAAAATCTAGAAAAAAAATCTAGAAAAAAATTCTTGAAAAAAAATCTAGAAAAAAAATTAGAAAATAAATCTCGAAAAGAATCTAGAAAAAAAATCTAGAAAAAAAATCTAGAAAAAAATCTAGAAAAAAAATCTAGAAAAAAAATCTAGAAAAAAATCTAGAAAAAAAATCTAGAAAAATATCTAGAAAAAAAATCTAGACAAAAAATCTACAAAAAAAATCTAGAAAAAAATCTAGAAAAAAAATCTTGAAAAAAAATCTAGAAAAAAAATCTTGAAAAAAATCTAGAAAAAAAATCTAGAAAAAAAATCTAGAAAAAAATCTAGAAAAAAATTATTGAAAAAAAATCTAGAAAAAAAATCTAGAAAAAAAATCTAGAAAAAAAATCTAGAAAAAAAATCTAGAAAAAAAATCTAGAAAAAAATCTAGAAAAAAATTCTTGAAAAAAAATCTAGAAAAAAAATCTAGAAAAAAAATCTAGAAAAAAAATCTAGAAAAAAAACTAGAAAAAAAATCTAGAAAAATATCTAGAAAAAAAATCTAGAAAAAAAATCTAGAAAAAAATCTAGAAAAATATCTAGAAAAAAAATCTAGACAAAAAATCTAGAAAAAAAATCTAGAAAAAAATCTAGAAAAAAAATCTAGAAAAAAATCTAGAAAAAAAATCTAGAAAAAAATCTAGAAAAAAAATCTAGAAAAAAAATCTAGACAAAAAATCTAGAAAAATATCTAGAAAAAAATCTAGAAAAAAAATCTAGAAAAAAAATCTAGAAAAAAATCTAGAAAAAAATTCTTGAAAAAAAATCTAGAAAAAAAATCTAGAAAAAAAATCTAGAAAAAAATCTAGAAAAAAAATCTTGAAAAAAATCTAGAAAAAAATTCTTGAAAAAAAATCTAGAAAAAAAATCTTGAAAAAAAATCTAGAAAAAAAATCTTGAAAAAAATCTAGAAAAAAAATCTAGAAAAAAAATCTAGAAAAAAATCTAGAAAAAAAATCTAGAAAAAAATTCCTGAAAAAAAATCTAGAAAAAAAATTAGAAAATAAATCTCGAAAAGAATCTAGAAAAAAAATCTAGAAAAAAAATCTAGAAAAAAATCTAGAAAAAAAATCTAGAAAAAAAATCTAGAAAAAAAATCTAGAAAAAAATCTAGAAAAAAATCTAGAAAAAAAATCTAGAAAAAAAATCTAGAAAAAAAATCTAGAAAAAAAATTTAGAAAAAAATCTAGAAAAAAAATCTATAAAATAAATCTAGAAAAAAATCTAGAAAAAAAATCTAGAAAAAAAATCTAGAAAAAAATCTAGAAAAAAAATCTAGAAAAATATCTAGAAAAAAAATCTAGACAAAAAATCTAGAAAAAAAATCTAGAAAAAAATCTAGAAAAAAAATCTAGAAAAAAAATCTAGAAAAAAAATCTTGAAAAAAATCTAGAAAAAAAATCTTGAAAAAAATCTAGAAAAAAATCTAGAAAAAAAATCTAGAAAAAAAATCTAGAAAAAAAATCTAGAAAAAAAATCTAGAAAAAAATCTAGAAAAAAATTCTATAAAATAAATCTAGAAAAAAATCTAGAAAAAAAATCTAGAAAAAAAATCTAGAAAAAAATCTAGAAAAAAAATCTAGAAAAAAAATCTTGAAAAAAAATCTAGAAAAAAATCTAGAAAAAAAATCTAGAAAAAAATTCTTGAAAAAAAATCTAGAAAAAAAATTAGAAAATAAATCTCGAAAAGAATCTAGAAAAAAAATCTAGAAAAAAAATCTAGAAAAAAATCTAGAAAAAAAATCTAGAAAAAAAATCTAGAAAAAAAATCTAGAAAAAAATCTAGAAAAAAATCTAGAAAAAAAATCTAGAAAAAAAATCTAGAAAAAAAATCTAGAAAAAAAATTTAGAAAAAAATCTAGAAAAAAAATCTATAAAATAAATCTAGAAAAAAATCTAGAAAAAAAATCTAGAAAAAAAATCTAGAAAAAAATCTAGAAAAAAAATCTAGAAAAATATCTAGAAAAAAAATCTAGACAAAAAATCTAGAAAAAAAATCTAGAAAAAAATCTAGAAAAAAAATCTAGAAAAAAAATCTAGAAAAAAAATCTTGAAAAAAATCTAGAAAAAAAATCTTGAAAAAAATCTAGAAAAAAATCTAGAAAAAAAATCTAGAAAAAAAATCTAGAAAAAAAATCTAGAAAAAAAATCTAGAAAAAAATCTAGAAAAAAATTCTATAAAATAAATCTAGAAAAAAATCTAGAAAAAAAATCTAGAAAAAAAATCTAGAAAAAAATCTAGAAAAAAAATCTAGAAAAAAAATCTAGAAAAAAATCTAGAAAAAAAATCTAGAAAAATATCTAGAAAAAAAATCTAGACAAAAAATCTAGAAAAAAAATCTAGAAAAAAATCTAGAAAAAAAATCTAGAAAAAAAATCTAGAAAAAAATCTAGAAAAAAAATCTAGAAAAAAAATCTAGAAAAAAAATCTAGAAAAAAAATCTAGAAAAAAATCTAGAAAAAAAATCTAGAAAAAAAATCTAGAAAAAAAATCTAGAAAAAAAATCTAGAATAAAATCTAGAAATAAAATCTATAACATAAATGTCGAAAAAAATCTAGAAAAAAATTCTTGAAAAAAAATCTAGAAAAAAAATTTAGAAAATAAATCTCGAAAAGAATCTAGAAAAAAAATCTAGAAAAAAAATCTAGAAAAAAATCTAGAAAAAAATCTAGAAAAAAAATCTAGAAAAAAAATCTAGAAAAAAATCTAGAAAAAAATCTAGAAAAAAAATCTAGAAAAAAAATCTAGAAAAAAAATCTAGAAAAAAAATCTAGAAAAAAATCTAGAAAAAAAATCTAGAAAATAAATCTAGAAAAAAATCTAGAAAAAAAATCTAGAAAAAAAATCTAGAAAAAAATCTAGAAAAAAAATCTAGAAAAATATCTAGAAAAAAAATCTAGACAAAAAATCTAGAAAAAAAATCTAGAAAGAAATCTAGAAAAAAAATATAGAAAAAAATCTAGAAAAAAAATCTAGAAAAAAAATCTAGAAAAAAATCTAGAAAAAAAATCTAGAAAAAAAATCTAGAAAAAAAATCTAGAAAAAAAATCTAGAAAAAAAATCTAGAAAAAAAATCTAGAAAAAAATCTAGAAAAAAATCTAGAAAAAAAATCTAGAAAAAAAATCTAGAAAAAAAATCTAGAAAAAAAATCTAGAAAAAAATCTAGAAAAAAAATCTATAAAATAAATCTAGAAAAAAATCTAGAAAAAAAATCTAGAAAAAAAATCTAGAAAAAAATCTAGAAAAAAAATCTAGAAAAATATCTAGAAAAAAAATCTAGACAAAAAATCTACAAAAAAAATCTAGAAAAAAATCTAGAAAAAAAATCTTGAAAAAAAATCTAGAAAAAAAATCTTGAAAAAAATCTAGAAAAAAAATCTAGAAAAAAAATCTAGAAAAAAATCTAGAAAAAAATTCTTGAAAAAAAATCTAGAAAAAAAATCTAGAAAAAAAATCTAGAAAAAAAATCTAGAAAAAAAACTAGAAAAAAAATCTAGAAAAATATCTAGAAAAAAAATCTAGAAAAAAAATCTAGAAAAAAATCTAGAAAAATATCTAGAAAAAAAATCTAGACAAAAAATCTAGAAAAAAAATCTAGAAAAAAATCTAGAAAAAAAATCTAGAAAAAAAATCTAGAAAAAAAATCTTGAAAAAAATCTAGAAAAAAATCTAGAAAAAAAATCTAGAAAAAAATCTAGAAAAAAAATATAGAAAAAAATCTAGAAAAAAAATCTAGAAAAAAAATCTAGAAAAAAATCTAGAAAAAAAATCTAGAAAAAAAATCTAGAAAAAAAATCTAGAAAAAAAATCTAGAAAAAAAATCTAGAAAAAAAATCTAGAAAAAAATCTAGAAAAAAATCTAGAAAAAAAATCTAGAAAAAAAATCTAGAAAAAAAATCTAGAAAAAAAATCTAGAAAAAAATCTAGAAAAAAAATCTGTAAAATAAATCTAGAAAAAAATCTAGAAAAAAAATCTAGAAAAAAAATCTAGAAAAAAATCTAGAAAAAAAATCTAGAAAAATATCTAGAAAAAAAATCTAGACAAAAAATCTACAAAAAAAATCTAGAAAAAAATCTAGAAAAAAAATCTTGAAAAAAAATCTAGAAAAAAAATCTTGAAAAAAATCTAGAAAAAAAATCTAGAAAAAAAATCTAGAAAAAAATCTAGAAAAAAATTATTGAAAAAAAATCTAGAAAAAAAATCTAGAAAAAAAATCTAGAAAAAAAATCTAGAAAAAAAATCTAGAAAAAAATCTAGAAAAAAATTCTTGAAAAAAAATCTAGAAAAAAAATCTAGAAAAAAAATCTAGAAAAAAAATCTAGAAAAAAAACTAGAAAAAAAATCTAGAAAAATATCTAGAAAAAAAATCTAGAAAAAAAATCTAGAAAAAAATCTAGAAAAATATCTAGAAAAAAAATCTAGACAAAAAATCTAGAAAAAAAATCTAGAAAAAAATCTAGAAAAAAAATCTAGAAAAAAAATCTAGAAAAAAAATCTTGAAAAAAATCTAGAAAAAAAATCTTGAAAAAAATCTAGAAAAAAATCTAGAAAAAAAATCTAGAAAAAAATCTAGAAAAAAAATCTAGAAAAAAATCTAGAAAAAAAATCTAGAAAAAAAATCTAGAAAAAAATCTAGAAAAAAAATCTAGAAAAAAAATCTAGAAAAAAAATCTAGAAAAAAAATCTAGAAAAAAAATCTAGAAAAAAATCTAGAAAAAAAATCTATAAAATAAATCTAGAAAAAAATCTAGAAAAAAAATCTAGAAAAAAAATCTAGACAAAAAATCTAGAAAAATATCTAGAAAAAAATCTAGAAAAAAAATCTAGAAAAAAAATCTAGAAAAAAATCTAGAAAAAAATTCTTGAAAAAAAATCTAGAAAAAAAATCTAGAAAAAAAATCTAGAAAAAAATCTAGAAAAAAAATCTTGAAAAAAATCTAGAAAAAAATTCTTGAAAAAAAATCTAGAAAAAAAATCTTGAAAAAAAATCTAGAAAAAAAATCTTGAAAAAAATCTAGAAAAAAAATCTAGAAAAAAAATCTAGAAAAAAATCTAGAAAAAAAATCTAGAAAAAAATTCTTGAAAAAAAATCTAGAAAAAAAATTAGAAAATAAATCTCGAAAAGAATCTAGAAAAAAAATCTAGAAAAAAAATCTAGAAAAAAATCTAGAAAAAAAATCTAGAAAAAAAATCTAGAAAAAAAATCTAGAAAAAAATCTAGAAAAAAATCTAGAAAAAAAATCTAGAAAAAAAATCTAGAAAAAAAATCTAGAAAAAAAATTTAGAAAAAAATCTAGAAAAAAAATCTATAAAATAAATCTAGAAAAAAATCTAGAAAAAAAATCTAGAAAAAAAATCTAGAAAAAAATCTAGAAAAAAAATCTAGAAAAATATCTAGAAAAAAAATCTAGACAAAAAATCTAGAAAAAAAATCTAGAAAAAAATCTAGAAAAAAAATCTAGAAAAAAAATCTAGAAAAAAAATCTTGAAAAAAATCTAGAAAAAAAATCTTGAAAAAAATCTAGAAAAAAATCTAGAAAAAAAATCTAGAAAAAAATTCTTGAAAAAAAATCTAGAAAAAAAATCTAGAAAAAAAATCTAGAAAAAAATCTAGAAAAAAAATCTTGAAAAAAATCTAGAAAAAAATTCTTGAAAAAAAATCTAGAAAAAAAATCTTGAAAAAAAATCTAGAAAAAAAATCTTGAAAAAAATCTAGAAAAAAAATCTAGAAAAAAAATCTAGAAAAAAATCTAGAAAAAAAATCTAGAAAAAAATTCTTGAAAAAAAATCTAGAAAAAAAATTAGAAAATAAATCTCGAAAAGAATCTAGAAAAAAAATCTAGAAAACAAATCTAGAAAAAAATCTAGAAAAAAAATCTAGAAAAAAAATCTAGAAAAAAAATCTAGAAAAAAATCTAGAAAAAAATCTAGAAAAAAAATCTAGAAAAAAAATCTAGAAAAAAAATTTAGAAAAAAATCTAGAAAAAAAATCTATAAAATAAATCTAGAAAAAAATCTAGAAAAAAAATCTAGAAAAAAAATCTAGAAAAAAATCTAGAAAAAAAATCTAGAAAAATATCTAGAAAAAAAATCTAGACAAAAAATCTAGAAAAAAAATCTAGAAAAAAATCTAGAAAAAAAATCTAGAAAAAAAATCTAGAAAAAAAATCTTGAAAAAAATCTAGAAAAAAAATCTTGAAAAAAATCTAGAAAAAAATCTAGAAAAAAAATCTAGAAAAAAAATCTAGAAAAAAAATCTAGAAAAAAAATCTAGAAAAAAATCTAGAAAAAAATCTAGAAAAAAAATCTAGAAAAAAATCTAGAAAAAAAATCTATAAAATAAATCTAGAAAAAAATCTAGAAAAAAAATCTAGAAAAAAAATCTAGAAAAAAATCTAGAAAAAAAATCTAGAAAAAAAATCTAGAAAAAAATCTAGAAAAAAAATCTAGAAAAATATCTAGAAAAAAAATCTAGACAAAAAATCTAGAAAAAAAATCTAGAAAAAAATCTAGAAAAAAAATCTAGAAAAAAAATCTAGAAAAAAAATCTTGAAAAAAATCTAGAAAAAAAATCTAGAAAAAAATCTAGAAAAAAATCTAGAAAAAAAATCTAGAAAAAAAATCTAGAAAAAAAATCTAGAAAAAAAATCTAGAAAAAAATCTAGAAAAAAAATCTAGAAAAAAAATCTAGAAAAAAAATCTAGAAAAAAAATCTAGAATAAAATCTAGAAATAAAATCTATAACATAAATGTCGAAAAAAATCTAGAAAAAAATTCTTGAAAAAAAATCTAGAAAAAAAATTTAGAAAATAAATCTCGAAAAGAATCTAGAAAAAAAATCTAGAAAAAAAATCTAGAAAAAAATCTAGAAAAAAATCTAGAAAAAAAATCTAGAAAAAAAATCTAGAAAAAATTCTAGAAAAAAATCTAGAAAAAAAATCTAGAAAAAAAATCTAGAAAAAAAATCTAGAAAAAAAATCTAGAAAAAAATCTAGAAAAAAAATCTATAAAATAAATCTAGAAAAAAATCTAGAAAAAAAATCTAGAAAAAAAATCTAGAAAAAAATCTAGAAAAAAAATCTAGAAAAATATCTAGAAAAAAAATCTAGACAAAAAATCTAGAAAAAAAATCTAGAAAAAAATCTAGAAAAAAAATCTAGAAAAAAAATCTAGAAAAAAAATCTTGAAAAAAATCTAGAAAAAAAATCTTGAAAAAAATCTAGAAAAACATCTAGAAAAAAAATCTAGAAAAAAAATCTAGAAAAAAAATCTAGAAAAAAAATCTAGAAAAAAAATCTAGAAAAAAATCTAGAAAAAAAATCTAGAAAAAAAATCTAGAAAAAAAATCTAGAAAAAAAATCTAGAAAAAAATCTAGAAAAAAATCTAGAAAAAAAATCTAGAAAAAAAATCTAGAAAAAAAATCTAGAAAAAAAATCTAGAAAAAAAATCTAGAAAAAAATCTAGAAAAAAAATCTATAAAATAAATCTAGAAAAAAATCTAGAAAAAAAATCTAGAAAAAAAATCTAGAAAAAAATCTAGAAAAAAAATCTAGAAAAATATCTAGAAAAAAAATCTAGACAAAAAATCTAGAAAAAAAATCTAGAAAAAAAATCTAGAAAAAAATCTAGAAAAAAATCTAGAAAAAAAATCTAGAAAAAAAATCTAGAAAAAAAATCTAGAAAAAAAATCTAGAAAAAAATCTAGAAAAAAAATCTATAAAATAAATCTAGAAAAATATCTAGAAAAAAAATCTAGACAAAAAATCTAGAAAAAAATCTAGAAAAAAAATCTAGAAAAATATCTAGAAAAAAAATCTAGACAAAAAATCTAGAAAAAAAATCTAGAAAAAAATCTAGAAAAAAAATCTAGAAAAAAAATCTAGAAAAAAAATCTTGAAAAAAATCTAGAAAAAAAATCTAGAAAAAAATCTAGAAAAAAATCTAGAAAAAAAATCTAGAAAAAAAATCTAGAAAAAAAATCTAGAAAAAAAATCTAGAAAAATATCTAGAAAAAAAATCTAGACAAAAAATCTAGAAAAAAAATCTAGAAAAAAATCTAGAAAAAAAATCTTGAAAAAAAATCTAGAAAAAAAATCTTGAAAAAAATCTAGAAAAAAAATCTAGAAAAAAAATTTAGAAAATAAATCTCGAAAAGAATCTAGAAAAAAAATCTAGAAAAAAAATCTAGAAAAAAATCTAGAAAAAAAATCTAGAAAAAAAATCTAGAAAAAAAATCTAGAAAAAAATCTAGAAAAAAATCTAGAAAAAAAATCTAGAAAAAAAATCTAGAAAAAAAATCTAGAAAAAAATCTAGAAAAAAAATCTATAAAATAAATCTAGAAAAAAATCTAGAAAAAAAATCTAGAAAAAAAATCTAGAAAAAAATCTAGAAAAAAAATCTAGAAAAATATCTAGAAAAAAAATCTAGACAAAAAATCTAGAAAAAAAATCTAGAAAAAAAATCTAGAAAAAAAATCTAGAAAAAAAATCTAGACAAAAAATCTAGAAAAAAAATCTTGAAAAAAATCTAGAAAAAAAATCTAGAAAAAAAATCTAGAAAAAAAATCTAGAAAAAAAATCTATAAAATAAATCTAGAAAAAAATCTAGAAAAAAAATCTAGAAAAAAAATCTATAAAATAAATCTAGAAAAAAATCTAGAAAAAAAATCTAGAAAAAAAATCTAGAAAAAAATCTAGAAAAAAAATCTAGAAAAATATCTAGAAAAAAAATCTAGACAAAAAATCTAGAAAAAAAATCTAGAAAAAAATCTAGAAAAAAAATCTAGAAAAAAAATCTAGAAAAAAAATCTTGAAAAAAATCTAGAAAAAAAATCTAGAAAAAAATCTAGAAAAAAATCTAGAAAAAAAATCTAGAAAAAAAATCTAGAAAAAAAATCTAGAAAAAAATCTAGAAAAAAATCTAGAAAAAAAATCTAGAAAAAAAATCTAGAAAAAAAATCTAGAAAAAAAATCTAGAAAAAAAATCTAGAAAAAAATCTAGAAAAAAAATCTATAAAATAAATCTAGAAAAAAATCTAGAAAAAAAATCTAGAAAAAAAATCTAGAAAAAAATCTAGAAAAAAAATCTAGAAAAATATCTAGAAAAAAAATCTAGACAAAAAATCTAGAAAAAAAATCTAGAAAAAAAATCTAGAAAAAAATCTAGAAAAAAATCTAGAAAAAAAATCTAGAAAAAAAATCTAGAAAAAAAATCTAGAAAAAAAATCTAGAAAAAAATCTAGAAAAAAAATCTATAAAATAAATCTAGAAAAATGTCTAGAAAAAAAATCTAGACAAAAAATCTAGAAAAAAATCTAGAAAAAAAATCTAGAAAAATATCTAGAAAAAAAATCTAGACAAAAAATCTAGAAAAAAAATCTAGAAAAAAATCTAGAAAAAAAATCTAGAAAAAAAATCTAGAAAAAAAATCTTGAAAAAAATCTAGAAAAAAAATCTAGAAAAAAATCTAGAAAAAAATCTAGAAAAAAAATCTAGAAAAAAAATCTAGAAAAAAAATCTAGAAAAAAAATCTAGAAAAATATCTAGAAAAAAAATCTAGACAAAAAATCTAGAAAAAAAATCTAGAAAAAAATCTAGAAAAAAAATCTTGAAAAAAAATCTAGAAAAAAAATCTTGAAAAAAATCTAGAAAAAAAATCTAGAAAAAAAATTTAGAAAATAAATCTCGAAAAGAATCTAGAAAAAAAATCTAGAAAAAAAATCTAGAAAAAAATCTAGAAAAAAAATCTAGAAAAAAAATCTAGAAAAAAAATCTAGAAAAAAATCTAGAAAAAAATCTAGAAAAAAAATCTAGAAAAAAAATCTAGAAAAAAAATCTAGAAAAAAATCTAGAAAAAAAATCTATAAAATAAATCTAGAAAAAAATCTAGAAAAAAAATCTAGAAAAAAAATCTAGAAAAAAATCTAGAAAAAAAATCTAGAAAAATATCTAGAAAAAAAATCTAGACAAAAAATCTAGAAAAAAAATCTAGAAAAAAAATCTAGAAAAAAAATCTAGAAAAAAAATCTAGACAAAAAATCTAGAAAAAAAATCTTGAAAAAAATCTAGAAAAAAAATCTAGAAAAAAAATCTAGAAAAAAAATCTAGAAAAAAAATCTATAAAATAAATCTAGAAAAAAATCTAGAAAAAAAATCTAGAAAAAAAATCTATAAAATAAATCTAGAAAAAAATCTAGAAAAAAAATCTAGAAAAAAAATCTAGAAAAAAATCTAGAAAAAAAATCTAGAAAAATATCTAGAAAAAAAATCTAGACAAAAAATCTAGAAAAAAAATCTAGAAAAAAATCTAGAAAAAAAATCTAGAAAAAAAATCTAGAAAAAAAATCTTGAAAAAAATCTAGAAAAAAAATCTAGAAAAAAATCTAGAAAAAAATCTAGAAAAAAAATCTAGAAAAAAAATCTAGAAAAAAAATCTAGAAAAAAAATCTAGAAAAAAATCTAGAAAAAAAATCTAGAAAAAAAATCTAGAAAAAAAATCTAGAAAAAAAATCTAGAAAAAAATCTAGAAATAAAATCTATAACATAAATCTAGAAAAAAATCTAGAAACAAATTCTTGAAAAAAAATCTAGAAAAAAAATTTAGAAAATAAATCTCGAAAAGAATCTAGAAAAAAAATCTAGAAAAAAAATCTAGAAAAAAATCTAGAAAAAAAATCTAGAACAAAAATCTAGAAAAAAAATCTAGAAAAAAAATCTAGAAAAAAATCTAGAAAAAAATCTAGAAAAAAAATCTAGAAAAAAAATCTAGAAAAAAAATCTAGAAAAAAAATCTAGAAAAAAATCTAGAAAAAAATCTAGAAAAAAAATCTAGAAAAATATCTAGAAAAAAAATCTAGACAAAAAATCTAGAAAAAAAATCTAGAAAAAAAATCTAGAAAAAAAATCTAGAAAAAAATCTAGAAAAAAATCTAGAAAAAAATCTAGAAAAAAAATCTAGAAAAAAAATCTAGAAAAAAATCTAGAAAAAAAATCTAGAAAAATATCTAGAAAAAAAATCTAGACAAAAAATCTAGAAAAAAAATCTAGAAAAAAATCTAGAAAAAAAATCTAGAAAAAAAATCTAGAAAAAAAATCTTGAAAAAAATCTAGAAAAAAAATCTAGAAAAAAATCTAGAAAAAAATCTAGAAAAAAAATCTAGAAAAAAAATCTAGAAAAAAAATCTAGAAAAAAATCTAGAAAAAAATCTAGAAAAAAAATCTAGAAAAAAATCTAGAAAAAAAATCTAGAAAAAAAATCTAGAAAAAAAATCTAGAAAAAAAATCTAGAAAAAAATCTAGAAATAAAATCTATAACATAAATCTAGAAAAAAATCTAGAAAAAAAATCTAGAAAAAAAATCTAGAAAAAAATCTAGAAAAAAAATCTAGAAAAAAAATCTAGAAAAAAAATCTAGACAAAAAATCTAGAAAAAAAATCTTGAAAAAAATCTAGAAAAAAAATCTAGAAAAAAAATCTAGAAAAAAATCTAGAAAAAAATTATTGAAAAAAAATCCAGAAAAAAAATCTAGAAAAAAAATCTAGAAAAAAATCTAGAAAAAAAATCTAGAAAAAAAATCTAGAAAAAAAATCTAGAAAAAAAATCTAGAAAAAAATCTAGAAATAAAATCTAGAAAAAAAATCTAGAAAAAAATCTAGAAAAAAATCTAGAAAAAAAATCTAGAAAAAAAATCTAGAAAAAAAATCTAGAAAAAAAATCTAGAAAAAAATCTAGAAAAAAAATCTAGAAAAAAAATCTAGAAAAAAAATCTAGAAAAAAAATCTAGAAAAAAATCTAGAAATAAAATCTATAACATAAATCTAGAAAAAAATCTAGAAACAAATTCTTGAAAAAAAATCTAGAAAAAAAATTTAGAAAATAAATCTCGAAAAGAATCTAGAAAAAAAATCTAGAAAAAAAATCTAGAAAAAAATCTAGAAAAAAAATCTAGAACAAAAATCTAGAAAAAAAATCTAGAAAAAAAATCTAGAAAAAAATCTAGAAAAAAATCTAGAAAAAAAATCTAGAAAAAAAATCTAGAAAAAAAATCTAGAAAAAAAATCTAGAAAAAAATCTAGAAAAAAATCTAGAAAAAAAATCTAGAAAAATATCTAGAAAAAAAATCTAGACAAAAAATCTAGAAAAAAAATCTAGAAAAAAAATCTAGAAAAAAAATCTAGAAAAAAAATCTAGAAAAAAATCTAGAAAAAAATCTAGAAAAAAAATCTAGAAAAAAAATCTAGAAAAAAAATCTAGAAAAAAAATCTAGAAAAAAAATCTAGACAAAAAATCTAGAAAAAAAATCTTGAAAAAAATCTAGAAAAAAAATCTAGAAAAAAATCTAGAAAAAAATCTAGAAAAAAATTCTTGAAAAAAAATCTAGAAAAAAAATCTAGAAAAAAAATCTAGAAAAAAATCTAGAAAAAAAATCTAGAAAAAAAATCTAGAAAAAAAATCTAGAAAAAAAATCTAGAAAAAAATCTAGAAATAAAATCTATAAATTAAAATCTATAAAATAAATCTAGAAAAAAATCTAGAAAAAAAATCTAGAAAAAAATCTAGAAAAAAAATCTAGAAAAAAAATCTAGAAAAAAAATCTAGACAAAAAATCTAGAAAAAAAATCTTGAAAAAAATCTAGAAAAAAAAACTAGAAAAAAAATCTAGAAAAAAATCTAGAAAAAAAATCTAGAAAAAAATCTAGAAAAAAAATCTAGAAAAAAAATCTAGAAAAAAAATCTAGAAAAAAAATCTAGAAAAAAATCTAGACAAAAAATCTAGAAAAAAAATCTAGAAAAAAATCTAGAAAAAAATCTAGAAAAAAAATCTAGACAAAAAATCTAGAAAAAAAATCTAGAAAAAAATCTAGAAAAAAAATCTAGAAAAAAAATCTAGAAAAAAAATCTAGACAAAAAATCTAGAAAAAAAATATTGAAAAAAATCTAGAAAAAAAATATTGAAAAAAATCTAGAAAAAAAATCTAGAAAAAAAATCTAGAAAAAAATCTAGAAAAAAAATCTAGACAAAAAATCTAGAAAAAAAATCTAGAAAAAAAATCTAGAAAAAAATCTAGAAAAAAAATCTAGAAAAAAATTCTTGAAAAAAAATCTAGAAAAAAAATTTAGAAAAAAAATCTCGAAAAGAATCTAGAAAAAAAATCTAGAAAAAAAATCTAGAAAAAAATCTAGAAAAAAAATCTAGAAAAAAAATCTAGAAAAAAAATCTAGAAAAAAATCTAGAAAAAAATCTAGAAAAAAAATCTATAAAATAAATCTAGAAAAAAATCTAGAAAAAAAATCTAGAAAAAAAATCTAGAAAAAAATCTAGAAAAAAAATCTAGAAAAATATCTAGAAAAAAAATCTAGACAAAAAATCTAGAAAAAAAATCTAGAAAAAAATCTAGAAAAAAAATCTAGAAAAAAAATCTAGAAAAAAAATCTTGAAAAAAATCTAGAAAAAAAATCTTGAAAAAAATCTAGAAAAAAATCTAGAAAAAAAATCTAGAAAAAAATCTAAAAAAAAAATCTAGAAAAAAATCTAGAAAAAAAATCTAGAAAAAAAATCTAGAAAAAAATCTAGAAAAAAAATCTAGAAAAAAAATCTAGAAAAAAAATCTAGAAAAAAAATCTAGAAAAAAATCTAGAAAAAAAATCTAGAAAAAAAATCTAGAAAAAAATCTAGAAAAAAAATCTAGAAAAAAAATCTAGAAAAAAAATCTAGAAAAATATCTAGAAAAAAAATCTAGACAAAAAATCTAGAAAAAAAATCTTGAAAAAAATATAGAAAAATATCTAGAAAAAAAATCTAGAAAAAAATCTAGAAAAAAAATCTAGAAAAAAATTCTTGAAAAAAAATCTAGAAAAAAAATTTAGAAAATAAATCTCGAAAAGAATCTAGAAAAAAAATCTAGAAAAAAAATCTAGAAATAAATCTAGAAAAAAAATCTAGACAAAAAATCTAGAAAAAAAATCTAGAAAAAAATCTAGAAAAAAAATCTAGAAAAAAAATCTAGAAAAAAAATCTAGACAAAAAATCTAGAAAAAAAATATTGAAAAAAATCTAGAAAAAAAATATTGAAAAAAATCTAGAAAAAAAATCTAGAAAAAAAATCTAGAAAAAAATCTAGAAAAAAAATCTAGACAAAAAATCTAGAAAAAAAATCTAGAAAAAAATCTAGAAAAAAAATCTAGAAAAAAAATCTAGAAAAAAATCTAGAAAAAAATCTAGAAAAAAAATCTAGAAAAAAAATCTAGACAAAAAATCTAGAAAAAAAATCTAGAAAAAAATCTAGAAAAAAAATCTAGAAAAAAAATCTAGAAAAAAAATCTAGACAAAAAATCTAGAAAAAAAATATTGAAAAAAATCTAGAAAAAAAATATTGAAAAAAATCTAGAAAAAAAATCTAGAAAAAAAATCTAGAAAAAAATCTAGAAAAAAAATCTAGACAAAAAATCTAGAAAAAAAATCTAGAAAAAAATCTAGAAAAAAAATCTAGAAAAAAATCTAGAAAAAAAATCTAGAAAAAAAATCTAGAAAAAAATCTAGAAAAAAAATCTAGAAAAAAATTCTTGAAAAAAAATCTAGAAAAAAAATTTAGAAAATAAATCTCGAAAAGAATCTAGAAAAAAAATCTAGAAAAAAAATCTAGAAAAAAATCTAGAAAAAAAATCTAGAAAAAAAATCTAGAAAAAAAATCTAGAAAAAAATCTAGAAAAAAATCTAGAAAAAAAATCTATAAAATAAATCTAGAAAAAAATCTAGAAAAAAAATCTAGAAAAAAATTCTTGAAAAAAAATCTAGAAAAAAAATCTAGAAAAATATCTAGAAAAAAAATCTAGACAAAAAATCTAGAAAAAAAATCTAGAAAAAAATCTAGAAAAAAAATCTAGAAAAAAAATCTTGAAAAAAATCTAGAAAAAAATCTAGAAAAAAAATCTAGAAAAAAAATCTAGAAAACAATCTAGAAAAAAAAATCTTGAAAAAATTCTAGAAAAAAATCTAGAAAAAAAATCTAGAAAAAAATTCTTGAAAAAAAATCTAGAAAAAAAATCTAGAAAAATATCTAGAAAAAAAATCTAGACAAAAAATCTAGAAAAAAAATCTAGAAAAAAATCTAGAAAAAAAATCTAGAAAAAAAATCTTGAAAAAAATCTAGAAAAAAATCTAGAAAAAAAATCTAGAAAAAAAATCTAGAAAACAATCTAGAAAAAAAAATCTAGAAAAAAAATCTAGAAAAAAATCTAGAAAAAAAATCTAGAAAAAAAATCTAGAAAAAAAATCTAGAAAAAAATCTAGAAAAAAAATCTAGAAAAAAAATCTAGAAAAAAAATCTAGAAAAAAAATCTAGAAAAAAATCTAGACAAAAAATCTAGAAAAAAAATCTAGAAAAAAATCTAGAAAAAAAATCTAGAAAAAAAATCTAGACAAAAAATCTAGAAAAAAAATCTAGAAAAAAATCTAGAAAAAAAATCTAGAAAAAAAATCTAGAAAAAA
Source organism: Oncorhynchus mykiss (assembly GCF_057628025.1). Classification (NCBI taxonomy): domain Eukaryota; kingdom Metazoa; phylum Chordata; class Actinopteri; order Salmoniformes; family Salmonidae; genus Oncorhynchus; species Oncorhynchus mykiss. The sequence continues at coordinate 59,867,969 of NC_143033.1, read as the reverse complement.
AATCTAGACAAAAAATCTAGAAAAAAAATATTGAAAAAAATCTAGAAAAAAAATATTGAAAAAAATCTAGAAAAAAAATCTAGAAAAAAAATCTAGAAAAAAAATCTAGAAAAAAAATCTAGAAAAAAATCTAGAAAAAAAATCTTGAAAAAAATCTAGAAAAAAAAACTAGAAAAAAAATCTAGAAAAAAATCTAGAAAAAAAATCTAGAAAAAAAATCTAGAAAAAAAATCTAGAAAAAAATCTAGAAAAAAAATCTAGAAAAAAAATCTAGAAAAAAAATCTAGAAAAAAAATCTAGAAAAAAATCTAGACAAAAAATCTAGAAAAAAAATCTAGAAAAAAATCTAGAAAAAAAATCTAGAAAAAAAATCTAGACAAAAAATCTAGAAAAAAAATCTAGAAAAAAATCTAGAAAAAAAATCTAGAAAAAAAATCTAGAAAAAAAATCTAGACAAAAAATCTAGAAAAAAAATATTGAAAAAAATCTAGAAAAAAAATATTGAAAAAAATCTAGAAAAAAAATCTAGAAAAAAAATCTAGAAAAAAATCTAGAAAAAAAATCTAGAAAAAAATTCTTGAAAAAAAATCTAGAAAAAAAATTTAGAAAAAAAATCTCGAAAAGAATCTAGAAAAAAAATCTAGAAAAAAAATCTAGAAAAAAATCTAGAAAAAAAATCTAGAAAAAAAATCTAGAAAAAAAATCTAGAAAAAAATCTAGAAAAAAATCTAGAAAAAAAATCTATAAAATAAATCTAGAAAAAAATCTAGAAAAAAAATCTAGAAAAAAAATCTAGAAAAAAATCTAGAAAAAAAATCTAGACAAAAAATCTAGAAAAAAAATCTAGAAAAAAATCTAGAAAAAAAATCTAGAAAAAAAATCTAGAAAAAAAATCTTGAAAAAAATCTAGAAAAAAAATCTTGAAAAAAATCTAGAAAAAAATCTAGAAAAAAAAATCTAGAAAAAAATCTAAAAAAAAAATCTAGAAAAAAATCTAGAAAAAAAATCTAGAAAAAAAATCTAGAAAAAAATCTAGAAAAAAAATCTAGAAAAAAAATCTAGAAAAAAAATCTTGAAAAAAATCTAGAAAAAAATCTAGAAAAAAAATCTAGAAAAAAAATCTAGAAAACAATCTAGAAAAAAAAATCTAGAAAAAAAATCTAGAAAAAAAATCTAGAAAAAAAATCTTGAAAAAAATCTAGAAAAAAATCTAGAAAAAAAATCTAGAAAAAAAATCTAGAAAACAATCTAGAAAAAAAAATCTAGAAAAAAAATCTAGAAAAAAAATCTAGAAAAAAAATCTAGACAAAAAATCTAGAAAAAAAATCTTGAAAAAAATCTAGAAAAAAAAACTAGAAAAAAAATCTAGAAAAAAATCTAGAAAAAAAATCTAGAAAAAAAATCTAGAAAAAAAATCTAGAAAAAAATCTAGAAAAAAAATCTAGAAAAAAAATCTAGAAAAAAAATCTAGAAAAAAAATCTAGAAAAAAATCTAGACAAAAAATCTAGAAAAAAAATCTAGAAAAAAATCTAGAAAAAAAATCTAGAAAAAAAATCTAGACAAAAAATCTAGAAAAAAAATCTAGAAAAAAATCTAGAAAAAAAATCTAGAAAAAAAATCTAGAAAAAAAATCTAGACAAAAAATCTAGAAAAAAAATATTGAAAAAAATCTAGAAAAAAAATATTGAAAAAAATCTAGAAAAAAAATCTAGAAAAAAAATCTAGAAAAAAATCTAGAAAAAAAATCTAGACAAAAAATCTAGAAAAAAAATCTAGAAAAAAAATCTAGAAAAAAATCTAGAAAAAAAATCTAGAAAAAAATTCTTGAAAAAAAATCTAGAAAAAAAATTTAGAAAAAAAATCTCGAAAAGAATCTAGAAAAAAAATCTAGAAAAAAAATCTAGAAAAAAATCTAGAAAAAAAATCTAGAAAAAAAATCTAGAAAAAAAATCTAGAAAAAAATCTAGAAAAAAATCTAGAAAAAAAATCTATAAAATAAATCTAGAAAAAAATCTAGAAAAAAAATCTAGAAAAAAAATCTAGAAAAAAATCTAGAAAAAAAATCTAGAAAAATATCTAGAAAAAAAATCTAGACAAAAAATCTAGAAAAAAAATCTAGAAAAAAATCTAGAAAAAAAATCTAGAAAAAAAATCTAGAAAAAAAATCTAGAAAAAAATCTAGAAAAAAAATCTTGAAAAAAATCTAGAAAAAAATCTAGAAAAAAAATCTAGAAAAAAATCTAAAAAAAAAATCTAGAAAAAAATCTAGAAAAAAAATCTAGAAAAAAAATCTAGAAAAAAATCTAGAAAAAAAATCTAGAAAAAAAATCTAGAAAAAAAATCTAGAAAAAAAATCTAGAAAAAAATCTAGAAAAAAATCTAGAAAAAAATTCTTGAAAAAAAATCTAGAAAAAAAATCTAGAAAAAAAATCTAGAAAAAAATCTAGAAAAAAAATCTAGAAAAAAAATCTAGAAAAAAATCTAGAAAAAAAATCTAGAAAAAAAATCTAGAAAAAAAATCTAGAAAAATATCTAGAAAAAAAATCTAGACAAAAAATCTAGAAAAAAAATCTTGAAAAAAATCTAGAAAAATATCTAGAAAAAAAATCTAGAAAAAAATCTAGAAAAAAAATCTAGAAAAAAATTCTTGAAAAAAAATCTAGAAAAAAAATTTAGAAAATAAATCTCGAAAAGAATCTAGAAAAAAAATCTAGAAAAAAAATCTAGACAAAAAATCTAGAAAAAAAATCTAGAAAAAAATCTAGAAAAAAAATCTAGAAAAAAAATCTAGAAAAAAAATCTAGACAAAAAATCTAGAAAAAAAATATTGAAAAAAATCTAGAAAAAAAATATTGAAAAAAATCTAGAAAAAAAATCTAGAAAAAAAATCTAGAAAAAAATCTAGAAAAAAAATCTAGACAAAAAATCTAGAAAAAAAATCTAGAAAAAAATCTAGAAAAAAAATCTAGAAAAAAAATCTAGAAAAAAATCTAGAAAAAAATCTAGAAAAAAAATCTAGAAAAAAAATCTAGACAAAAAATCTAGAAAAAAAATCTAGAAAAAAATCTAGAAAAAAAATCTAGAAAAAAAATCTAGAAAAAAAATCTAGACAAAAAATCTAGAAAAAAAATCTAGAAAAAAATCTAGAAAAAAAATATTGAAAAAAATCTAGAAAAAAAATCTAGAAAAAAAATCTAGAAAAAAATCTAGAAAAAAAATCTAGACAAAAAATCTAGAAAAAAAATCTAGAAAAAAATCTAGAAAAAAAATCTAGAAAAAAATCTAGAAAAAAAATCTAGAAAAAAAATCTAGAAAAAAATCTAGAAAAAAAATCTAGAAAAAAATTCTTGAAAAAAAATCTAGAAAAAAAATTTAGAAAATAAATCTCGAAAAGAATCTAGAAAAAAAATCTAGAAAAAAAATCTAGAAAAAAATCTAGAAAAAAAATCTAGAAAAAAAATCTAGAAAAAAAATCTAGAAAAAAATCTAGAAAAAAATCTAGAAAAAAAATCTATAAAAAAAATCTAGAAAAAAATCTAGAAAAAAAATCTAGAAAAAAAATCTAGAAAACAATCTAGAAAAAAAAATCTTGAAAAAATTCTAGAAAAAAATCTAGAAAAAAAATCTAGAAAAAAATTCTTGAAAAAAAATCTAGAAAAAAAATCTAGAAAAATATCTAGAAAAAAAATCTAGACAAAAAATCTAGAAAAAAAATCTAGAAAAAAATCTAGAAAAAAAATCTAGAAAAAAAATCTTGAAAAAAATCTAGAAAAAAATCTAGAAAAAAAATCTAGAAAAAAAATCTAGAAAACAATCTAGAAAAAAAAATCTTGAAAGAAATCTAGATAAAAAATCTAGAAAAAAATCTAGAAAAAAATCTAGAAAAAAAATCTAGAAAAATATCTAGAAAAAAAATCTAGACAAAAAATCTAGAAAAAAAATCTAGAAAAAAATCTAGAAAAAAAATCTAGAAAAAAAATCTAGAAAAAAAATCTTGAAAAAAATCTAGAAAAAAATCTAGAAAAAAATCTAGAAAAAAATCTAGAAAAAAATCTAGAAAAAAAATCTAGAAAAAAAATCTAGAAAAAAAATCTTGAAAAAAATCTAGAAAAAAAATCTTGAAAAAAATCTAGAAAAAAATCTAGAAAAAAAATCTAGAAAAAAAATCTAGAAAAAAATCTAGAAAAAAAATCTAGACAAAAAATCTAGAAAAAAAATCTAGAAAAAAATCTAGAAAAAAAATCTAGAAAAAAATCTAGAAAAAAAATCTAGAAAAAAATCTAGAAAAAAAATCTAGAAAAAAATCTAGAAAAAAAATCTAGAAAAAAAATCTAGAAAAAAATCTAGAAAAAAAATCTAGAAAAAAAATCTAGAAAAAAAATCTAGAAAAAAAATCTAGAAAAAAATCTAGAAAAAAATCTAGAAAAAAATTATTGAAAAAAAATCTAGAAAAAAAATCTAGAAAAAAAATCTAGAAAAAAATCTAGAAAAAAAATCTAGAAAAAAAATCTAGAAAAAAATCTAGAAAAAAAATCTAGAAAAAAAATCTAGAAAAATATCTAGAAAAAAAATCTAGACAAAAAATCTAGAAAAAAAATATTGAAAAAAATCTAGAAAAAAAATCTAGAAAAAAAATCTAGAAAAAAATCTAGAAAAAAAAAAAAATCGAGAAAAAAAATTTAGAAAATAAATCTCGAAAAGAATCTAGAAAAAAAATCTAGAAAAAAAATCTAGAAAAAAATCTAGAAAAAAAATCTAGAAAAAAAATCTAGAAAAAAAATCTAGAAAAAAATCTAGAAAAAAATCTAGAAAAAAAATCTAGAAAAAAAATCTAGACAAAAAATCTAGAAAAAAAATTTAGAAAATAAATCTCGAAAAGAATCTAGAAAAAAAATCTAGAAAAAAATCTAGAAAAAAAATCTAGAAAAAAAATCTAGAAAAAAATCTAGAAAAAAAAATCTTGAAAGAAATCTAGATAAAAAATCTAGAAAAAAATCTAGAAAAAAATCTAGAAAAAAAATCTAGAAAAAAAATCTAGAAAAAAAATCTAGACAAAAAATCTTGAAAAAAATCTAGAAAAAAAATCTAGAAAAAAAATCTAGAAAAAAAATCTTGAAAAAAAATCTAGAAAAAAAAATTAGAAAATAAATCTCGAAAAGAATCTAGAAAAAAAATCTAGAAAAAAAATCTAGAAAAAAATCTAGAAAAAAAATCTAGAAAAAAAATCTAGAAAAAAAATCTAGAAAAAAATCTAGAAAAAAAATCTAGAAAAAAAATCTAGAAAAAAAATCTAGAAAAAAAATCTAGAAAAAAATCTAGAAAAAAAATCTAGAAAATAAATCTAGAAAAAAATCTAGAAAAAAAATCTAGAAAAAAAATCTAGACAAAAAATCTAGAAAAATATCTAGAAAAAAATCTAGAAAAAAAATCTAGAAAAAAAATCTAGAAAAAAATCTAGAAAAAAATTCTTGAAAAAAAATCTAGAAAAAAAATCTAGAAAAAAAATCTAGAAAAAAATCTAGAAAAAAAATCTAGAAAAAAAATCTAGAAAAAAATCTAGAAAAAAAATCTAGAAAAAAAATCTAGAAAAAAAATCTAGAAAAATATCTAGAAAAAAAATCTAGACAAAAAATCTAGAAAAAAAATCTAGAAAAAAATCTAGAAAAAAAATCTTGAAAAAAAATCTAGAAAAAAAATCTTGAAAAAAATCTAGAAAAAAAATCTAGAAAAAAATCTAGAAAAAAAATCTAGAAAAAAATTCTTGAAAAAAAATCTAGAAAAAAAATTTAGAAAATAAATCTCGAAAAGAATCTAGAAAAAAAATCTAGAAAAAAAATCTAGAAAAAAATCTAGAAAAAAAATCTAGAAAAAAAATCTAGAAAAAAAATCTAGAAAAAAATCTAGAAAAAAATCTAGAAAAAAAATCTAGAAAAAAAATCTAGAAAAAAAATCTAGAAAAAAAATCTAGAAAAAAATCTAGAAAAAAAATCTAGAAAATAAATCTAGAAAAAAATCTAGAAAAAAAATCTAGAAAAAAAATCTAGAAAAAAATCTAGAAAAAAAATCTAGAAAAATATCTAGAAAAAAAATCTAGACAAAAAATCTAGAAAAAAAATCTAGAAAAAAATCTAGAAAAAAAATCTAGAAAAAAAATCTAGAAAAAAAATCTTGAAAAAAATCTAGAAAAAAAATCTTGAAAAAAATCTAGAAAAAAATCTAGAAAAAAAATCTAGAAAAAAAATCTAGAAAAAAAATCTAGAAAAAAAATCTTGAAAAAAATCTAGAAAAAAATCTAGAAAAAAATCTAGAAAAAAATCTAGAAAAAAATCTAGAAAAAAAATCTAGAAAAAAAATCTAGAAAAAAAATCTTGAAAAAAATCTAGAAAAAAAATCTTGAAAAAAATCTTGAAAAAAATCTAGAAAAAAAATCTAGAAAAAAAATCTAGAAAAAAATCTAGAAAAAAAATCTAGACAAAAAATCTAGAAAAAAAATCTAGAAAAAAATCTAGAAAAAAAATCTAGAAAAAAAATCTAGAAAAAAAATCTTGAAAAAAATC